>NC_041396.2:311732598-312032598 GCF_900747795.2 Erpetoichthys calabaricus | reverse complement strand
CAACAAGCAATCCAAGATAAACACAGAAAGCTTGCACGCCTAGAAGAAATAAAGAAGCTGAACGCTGCTAGAGCCCGAGTAAAGGTTTATAATGAAGTTGAAGAGAATGTTGATATGACTGACATGTTGTATGATGTGGAAGTAGTAGGAGAACTTCAAGTCCCTAACCCCACAATCCCTCCAGTCACAACCCAAGCTCTCAATGCATCAAGTCCCTCATTCATTCCTCAAGCCACAGTGTTCAGGCCCCAAGAGCAGAATAGCTTAGATCTGGTTAATGTGCTAGCAGAAGCTATAAGTGCTAATCGTCTTCCAACACCAGAGCCTGCAGTATTTACTGGAGATCCCTTGAAATTCAGAGACTGGCAACTATCTTTTGAAACATTAATAGAACGGAAAAACATTCCAAAGAATGAAAAACTTTATTACATAAGAAAGTACTTGGGTGGCACAGCAAAGAAAGCTGTAGAAGGATTTCTTCTATTAGGCACAGAAGAAGCCTATGACTCGGCTTGGAAACTGTTAGAGAAACGTTTCGGAGACCCATTCGTAATCGGGAAGTCCCTCAGAGACAAGCTGCATGCATGGCCAAAGATAAGCTCTAAAGATGCTTGTGAACTAAGAGAATTTGCAGACTTCCTCAAGAGCTGTGAGGCTGCAATGTCCCACATTAAGACACTGGAAGTCCTTAATGATTGCATTGAGAGTCAAAGGATTCTGCTGAAATTGCCAGATTGGTTGGTTTCCAGATGGAACCGTAAAGTGATGGAAGTCAGGCAAGTAAGGACTGCGTACCCACAATTCAAAGAGTTTGTTGACTTTTTATCAAAGGAAGCAGATCTAGCTTGTGATCCCATATCCTCAATACAAGCACTCAGGAGTGTGGAAGGTGAGAAACAAAGGCATCCACGAAATCAAATAATTCAAGCAAAGACTCTGACAACAAACACAAAGCAGTATTCCATCATGTGTCTTCTGCAAAAGGGCAGGACATGTCCTAGACAAGTGCAGGAGGTTCACTGAAAAAACAGTTCAGGATCGCGTCAAGTTTGTGCACACAGAGAAGCTTTGCTTTGGATGTTTGAAGACTGGTCATCACTCAAGAAGGTGTGATGACAAAAGCACATGTGAAAAATGTCAAAAGAGACATCCGACATGTTTGCATGACGACAAGTTCAAAGAATGTCAGAAGCCAATGCACCTAAATGGAAATGACATTTCAAAGGACGAGGCAGACACTACAGAAAAGACTGCAACAGCAACTACCAACAGAGTCATACAAGAGGGCCTATGTACACAAACGTCCTCTATCTTGCCAGTCTGGGTATCATCTACCAAGCATCCAGATCAAGAAGTCCTTGTCTATGCACTCTTAGACACACAGAGTGATACAACTTTCATTCTAGACGAAGTTGCCAAAGACCTCAACACAAACAAAGAAAATGTCAGTTTGCGGCTATCCACAATGTCTGCCAAGTCAACGGTCGTACCATGTCAGAAACTGACAGGTCTACAAGTGAGAGGATACAGCTTAAAGAAAAGAATTCTGCTACCACCTGTTTTCACACGAGAGTTCATTCCAGCAAACAGGTTACATATTCCAACTTCTCAAACGGCTCTAAAATGGCCTCATCTGGAGCAATTATCAGAAAGGATTCCACCACAGTTAGACTGCGAAGTAGGCCTTCTCATTGGCTATAACTGTCAACGAGCCCTTCTTCCAAGGGAGATCCTGTCTGGTGATGAGGATTATCCATATGCACAGCAAACTGATCTCGGCTGGAGCATTGTTGGTTGCTCAAATCCAGCAAGTGATGACAGCGATGCAATAGGAACAAGTCACAGAATCATGGTGCGACAAGTGACACCAGCTGTGCATTCATCAGTCCAGCTAAAGGAAGAAGTACACTTTGTGTGCAGAACTCAAGTCAAAGAGGTAATCCCACTTGACATAATTAAGATCCTTGAATCGGATTTCATAGATCACACTACAGACGATAATCCAGTTTCTCAAGAAGATCTCCTCTTCTTGTCCAAAGTGAAAGCAGGAATAAGGCACAAGGAAGACGGCCACTATGAATTCCCGCTACCTTTTAAGACAGACAAACCTAATCTTCCAAACAATAAACAGTGTGCAGTTCATAGGCTTAGCTCATTAGAGCGACGACTGAGGAGAAATTAACAATATTACAAGGACTATGTCAACTTCATGAATGACATCATAAACAGAGGAGATGCTGAGAAGGTGCCACAGCTTGAACTTGATAACCAACCAGCGTGGTATATTCCACACCACGGTGTCTACCATCCCCACAAACCCGGGAAGATCCGTGTGGTTTTCGACTGTTCGGCACGCTTCCAAGAAACCTCTCTAAATGACCATCTCTTGACTGGTCCAGACCTGACTAACACATTATTTGGAGTCTTGTGTCAATTTAGAAAGGGTCCAATAGGAATAATGTGTGACATTGAAAAAATGTTTCACCAGTTCCATGTTGCAAAGGAACACCAAGACTATCTCAGGTTTCTCTGGTGGAACAAAGGTGATTTGGACTCCAAACCCTCGGTATACAGAATGAGGGTACACCTGTTTGGGGCAGCTTCATCCCCCGGCTGCTCCAACTTTGGACTTAAGCACCTGGCATCACAGGGTCATGGGAAGTTCAGTGAAGAAGCCATCAAGTTTATCCTAGGCTGCTTCTATGTGGATGATGGCCTAACTAGTGTAAAGACACCTGCTGAAGCCATACATCTGGTGGCAGAGTCCAGAGCTCTGTGCAAAACAGGAAATCTGCGCCTGCACAAGTTTGTATCCAATGATAAAAGCGTGATTGCAGCAATACCAGTACAAGAACGTGCCCAAACCAAAGATTTAGACATGGCCCTAGCAGAACTCCGTATCAAGCGAGCACTTGGAGTCTAGTGGTTCGTCGAAACAGATGAATTCCAATTCAGGGTCGTAGTAAAAGAAAACCCACTGACAAGGAGAGGGGTTCTCTCAACTGTCGCCTCAGTCTATGATCCACTAGGGTTTGTGGCTCCAGTCATACTGATCGGCAAACAGATCCTTCAAACACTGTGCAGAGACAAGGTAGGCTGGAACGAACTTCTCCCCGAACACATCTTGCCACAATGGGAGTCATGGCTCAAAGATCTGCCTCATTTGGCAGCTCTGAAGATTTCAAGGAGCTACCTTCCATCAAACTTTGGTGAAGTCGTACTGTATGAGCTTCACAACTTTTCCGATGCAAGTTTCAAAGGGTATGGCGCATGCTCATATCTTAGAGCGATGAGTGAAACAGGACAGATCAGTTGTTCACTTGTCTTGGGGAAAGCAAGAGTGGCCCCTACCAAACTAACAACTATCCCAAGACTTGAGTTATCATCAGCTGTGACTTCAGTTCGCATTGGTGATGTCATCAAACGTGAGCTTGATATTAAAACCCTGCAAGAGTATTACTGGACTGACTCAAAGGTGGTCCTTGGCTATGTGAACAACGATGCTAAAAGGTTTCACACATTCGTAGCCAACCGGATCCAGCAAATAAGATCTAGCACAAAACCTGAACAATGGCGACAAGTCAGCTCTGAAGACAACCCAGCTGATTACGCCTCGAGGGGACTGAGTGCAATTCAACTGAAAGAGTCCAACTGGCTGAAAGGACCCAACTTTCTTTGGCAGCAGATTCTCCCACATGAAGAGAGAATGGTGGGAGAAGTAGAAGCAACTGATCCCGAGCTTCGCAGGGCACACGTTCAGGCAGTTAAGGCAAGAGAACTGAATTCAGTGGTGAACCGCTTTATTAAATTCTCTGACTGGTCTAGAATAGTTAGAGCTGTTGCCAGGCTTAAAAGATTTGTCAGAGAGTTCAAGGGATTTCAGTCAAGAACGAATGAGTCAACTAACCTTGAAGAACGAAGAGAAGCAGAAATCTTCATCATCACGATGGTACAAGAAGAAGCATTTGCTGAAGAAATAAAAAAGATTAAAGGCCTGAAGGAAGACACCTTGAACAAGCACAACAGGCTACGCCAGTTGAATGCCTTTTTGGACAAAAACAGTGTCCTCAGAGTGGGAGGACGGCTATCTCAATCAGCCTTACATCATGATGTAAAACATCCTGTGATACTTCCGAAGAAATCTCATGTTTCAGCCCTTCTCATCAAACATCATCATGAGCGCATACACCACCAAGGAAGAGGCATGACCATGAATGAGTTGCGTGCAAATGGAATATGGATTTTAGGATGTGAAAATGTGGTCTCCTCACACATTTACAAGTGTGTAAAATGTAGGAGATACAGAAGAACAACAGAGGTTCAACACATGGCAAATCTGCCTGAAGAGAGAACTGAAACATCCCCCCCTTTCACTTACTGTGGCCTTGATTGTTTTGGACCTTTCATTGTGAGGGAAGGAAGAAAAGAAATAAAACGATACGGATTGTTATTCACTTGCTTATGTTCCAGAGCAGTGCACATTGAAACGCTTGACGACTTGACGACTGACGCATTCATAAATGCACTTCGAGCATTCATAGCTATCAGAGGACCTGTGCGCCAATTGAGATGCGATAGGGGAACAAATTTTATTGGTGCTAGAATGGAGCTTTCTAAGTTGCTTGGAGGAATGGATCAAGATCGTCAAAGGGCACTTGGTTGTGAATTTGTGTTGAATGTTCCATCAGCTAGCCACATGGGTGGAGTCTGGGAGCGCCAGATTCGAACAATTCGAAGCGTCCTGACTGCTATGCTCGACAAGTCAGCCAGCAGACTTGACACCACAACTTTGAGAACATTGCTCTACGAAACAATGGCAATAATCAACAGCAGACCACTAAGTGTTGAGCATCTTCATGATCCTACTGGCCCAGAACCCCTCACTCCCAACCATATTCTAACCATGAAATCATCAGTTATTCTTCCACCTCCTGGACAGTTCTGCAAAGAAGATCTCTATCTGCACAAAAGGTGGAGAAGAGTGCAGTTTCTGGCCAATGAATTTTGGCAACGATGGAAACGAGAATACCTGCTAAATCTTCAACAACGACAGAAATGGCAGAAGACATCACGAAACTCACAAGTAGATGACATTGTAATTTTACAAGATGACAGTGCACCAAGAAATGAGTGGAAGCTTGCCAGGATTGTGGAAGCTCAACTCGGCGCAGATTAGTGACACTACATTTGATAAAGGAGAACCACTCACTAGATCAGTTTATCTTGAGAGACCTATTCATAAAGTAGTTACGTTACTTGAGGTCAACTAAGTCACACATAAAGGTACACAGACTCACACACTTCTCTTATAGCTTGCCTTTGAAGAAAATCTCTCAATTCAGGTCAATGAGTGATTTTGGTGGGAGTGTAAATGTTATTGAACAATATTTAATGGAAAGTTCATGTTGTAGATAATGGATTTTATAATGTGTTACATAACCTTATAAATATATAGTTTTAAATATCTAAATTTAAAAACGTGATGTATATAGTAAATTTACATGTTCCAATTTATTTGTTATTAAGTGACTTTAATATGTACTGTATGTAAAGTAATGTCTCACGAGAGCGCACTTAGGGGTTATCAGGAGAACATGAGAAGGAACCTGCCCCATGAAGCGCAGGTGGGCGGATGTCTCTCGCGAGGCTCTGCCATGTTGCAAAAAGGGGTTTCATACTGAACCGTCTAAAGCTAAAACCAAAGTGATTTAAGGACCTCTTTTCATGACAAGCGGCCAACGAGGTATTTTATTTGTAAAATGTCCTTTGTTTCATGTTTGCACTAAATATTTTGTATTTTGTCGTATGTGTATGAAAGTTACTGTGTATTTGCTGATGTATTTTGTACTGATTACTCACTATATAGTTCTCACGGCGTGGAGGCGCGGAGGCGTGACGGAGTGAGTAACAAGAGCCCAAGCAATAAACGCCCGTTTAAAAGAACCGACCTGTGTCTGTGTTGTTGTGAAGAGAGCTACAAACAGTCATGTTGAATCCGACTCTATCCTGGCAGCACTGGGCAGTAGCCCGCTGTGAGTGCCTTGTGCCAGGAGGACATCTGCTGGGATTTCAACGTTAGTTATAACAAATCAACTCACAGACATGTCAGACAATTTACAGACACAATCTGACAGAGCAGAGCCAAAGTCACAGCAGTGCTTAACAGTCCTGTTGATTTATTATGGGACTGATTATCAGACATTTTAATAATTAAACGCAATTCATATAAAGAATATCGATGTGGAGTAAGGAACACAAGCAGTTCACCAGTAACAATATGAGAAACAAAAGAGTACAAATTATTAGTACAGAAAATGCTTAATTTACAAAATTGCTGACAATGTACATGTGTTCTGAAGTGACTTTAGCTGCAGGTGGAAGCTCCTGTCGCACTTTACACAACTGTTGTTACAGTTCTGCCTTTGTCCAGAAACGCCTCCATAAGCTTTATGACCACAGTCTTGGAAAGTCTTTCTCCCGTAGGACGACTGGAATCTTTTCCTGAATAAGGAGTGGCATTGCATGTGTAGTTTGTCAGCAGGCCTGTGTCGATCAAACACAAGGAGCTCTGCAGTAGGAAGATAAGTAAATAAATCAAGGTAAATAACATTCGATCTGGCTTTTACATAAGTAACATATACATTTTTTTTATATAAAGACCATCACAAATCAAAATCGCAAACTGAATTTTTCAAGATACGTTGGCGAGCTCTGTAAGCCGTGCTGTTTCGTTTAAGGACAGGTGTGGGGCAGACTGACTGGCAGGATGACGCCGGACCTCATCCTGTATCCAAACGGTGCCATCTTTCACCTTTACGCCTGGTGCAGCTTATATGTTAGTGGATGTTTCTTGTGTGGAGGGTTTCTGTTTTCTTTCTCTGATGTAGAACCCTGATCCTCATCTGAGTTCACCTCTGTTATAGCTCGTCTTTATTTGAAAACAAGCAGTGTCATATTGGGAGGAGCGTGAACACGACTGAGAGAATAAAACTGAATGATGAAACAACATGCTAACGTTTACAAGTGCCATATATTTACAGCGGCTGTTACAGACGCAAATCAAATGTATGTTTTTATTCTATAATAGTCATAATAAGAGATACTCACTACTCAAAAAGCTAAATCTAGGAAGGACCTGGAATCAAACACCCAACCTCTTGATTATGAGTCAGCAGTTCTTACCGCTGCACCACTCAAGCAATCATATCAACGTTGTACCCTAACCTGATTTCTTTTTTCTTCAGTTATATTCTTGAATAAAAGCGCACTTGTTATATTTGTACCTTTTGTGAAACTCTTTATTTGATATTTGGACTTTAGGCTTCTCACATTATACACTTCATGTCTACATTTTGACAATTATTACTAAAACATGAAAAACGTTTCTGATTTAGATATGTGTTCAACAATCCCTGCCTCGCATTTCTTGACATCCTACATTTACACAGATTGTTGTAGACATGGAACACACGTGAAATGTATGTATTCCAAATAATGATATTTTATTTTCCCTCTACAGTTCCAGGCACCTCACACCCAGATAAACAGACTTGAGCTATGAGAATCTGTGCGACTTGAGCTGCATCGGTGGGGTGATGTGCTAGCAGGCTCATTACTGCTTGTGCTGATTGACACATTTACAAAACAAAAGACACAGATGAAGAGGTGCAAAGGAATTTAAGGTGGGCCAGGATTATGAGTTTCTTCGTAGGCTTCAGGGATTCTAGTTTTAACCATCATTTTGTATTTTTAAACAAGTAACCGACTATCACCAAGACACACAGACAGTCTGCAGTTCTGCCCAAGCTGCTGTTATTTGTGCTCTTCAGCAATGCTGTTAGTTTTTACAGTCTGACCTGTAATGCCCAGTGAAAGGCCTGTTGAGGTTTTTATATTCAGTATATTTTCTGTATTGGCATCAGTATGCTGCCTCAACTTTATTAATTTATTCAGTGCAAACATCTCATGTTTATTAAACAAGAGGACACAGCAGGTGTGATGATTAGCTTGCATTGTATGTCTGTGCCCACCGTAACTCAAACATGGGGCAGCATTTCAATGCCAACCCTCAGCCAGCTCTCTTAAATTTATCTTAGAGAAACTCACAAATGAGGGAGGATGAAGCTTATCTCAATTTGCCATGAGGCCAAGAAACTGTCGACCGTGAGCAGCCACTCTGTCACTCTGGTATAATTGAGTTGCTCAGTACACATCTCAAGAGTCGGAGGCTGTGCATTGCTACCAGCAGGGCTTGAACTTAACAGTTACCAGGTCACCATTACCCACCATTTTCAGGCAGGTGGTATCAACTTTTTCAGCCCTGATACCAGGAATGTCAGCCATTATAGTAATGCCCTGATTGGTTGCCATTGTAATGAAATTGGACAGTTACATATTTTTGAAGTAATAGCTCTAATACAAAGTGAGACGTCTCATTGTTCCCACCTTCTTCTAAAAGAAGTCACAGTCACAGTCATGGCATATATGCAGTTCTCATGTGAGATTGCATTGCATAAGGTTATGTGCTTTCTATACATTTAAAAAAAAGACATGGAAGAAATTCCAAATGTGTCCATTTTTCAAACCAAGTCATTTGTTAAGTATTGATATCTTGTGATTACAAACACATTGTAAAGTAGTTTATATATGTTATCTTTGAATAAAAATGATGAGATTCAGTCATTTTAAATGAAAGCCAGCTTTGCGCGATAGCTCAGCATTTTGTCTTTCTGCGCAATGACGTTTCACCCCCCGTGGGTGAGTTCCTCTGAAAAGGAAATGCCAAGGGTGGCACAAAGGCGGAGTGGTGGCTCTGAAGCTAGGGATCTGCACTGGCAATCAGAAGGTTGCCGGTTCGAATCTCGTAAATGCCAATAGGGACTCTGCTCCGTTAGGCCCTTAACCTGCAATTTGCTGAGCGCTTTGAATAGTGAGAAAGGCGCTATATAAATGCAAAGAATTATTATTATTATTAAGCTGGTGTGGTTGCCATGTGTTGAAGTGCCCTGGGAGTGCGTCCTGGAGGACTTTATATTTATGGGACAGCTTAGCTATTAGCTAAATAAATGAGGTTGATGGACTGAATGGTCTCCTCTCGTTTGACAAGTGTCTTGTGTATCTTATATATACGTATGAAAGACCAAATGATAGTAAACATTAAGTTCCACATTGTTGATTTTGTTTTGATTTACGCCCATATTTATGTGAATAGAAAATGTATTCTTACCATGAGAAAAATACTACCAGGAATATGTGATAAAATGATTATGTCCACATTCCTTATGATGTCACAAAAATGTGTTGTAAACATGGACAGTGCAGATCAATAGTGAGCAACTGTCTTGGCTTGAATAACGAATGTATTGGGTACATTTTTTAGTTTTTCCTCCGTGCCCCATACTCTCCATTATAAAGCACCAATAGATGATCTTTGAGAGGAAATCACTAGACTCATTTTCTCTCTAATGTTGTGTTTGTAAAGAGGCTGAAGTGTATGTGTGTGGTGTACCTTACAAGTAAACATTTCATCGTAGTACTCAGGCAAACAACAATAAACAAGGAAATAAATGTCAAATACACTGTAATATTAAAAGGAAACCACATTCTCATCTCCTTAAAGCTAAATAAAATCCAAACTGTGACTTGACACAAATTGATGAGTAACAGATGAACAAGCATGAAACAAAATAAAGTGGAGTCTACCCTTTCAGCTGAGTGTGAAGTGACGTTTTTCCACTTGATTAGATGTTAAAAGCACACAAACCAAACATTCTGAGTTTCACAGACTGATCGTTGCCACGGGGTCTTTGCTGTAGAGCAGGGGTATCCAACTCCGGTCCTGGTAGGCCGCACTGGCTGCAGGTTTTCATTCTAACCCTTTTCCTAATCAGCCAGCAGTTTTTACTGCTAATTAACTCCTTTTCCCTTCATTTTAATAGCCCTGTTTTTAAGGATTCAGTCCTCTGAACTGATTAATTTCTTCTTTAAATGGCAGCTGTAGATGCTAGAGTTTGCTTTTGCCCCTTTAAACCCAACAAACAGATGCACAGGACACAGTTTAAAAGCAATCAGAAGTATTTTAATGCTTCTTCTTCTTTGAATAGTACCTGTCAGCACCACAGCCACCAATAAACAAACAAATATTAATAATAATTCATTACATTTATATAGCGCTTTTATTAAGCACAATAATCTCAAATCTCTCCTCCACACCTCCCAGCAAGCATTGTCCACCTCCTCCCGACTCTGGCTCACTTGTTGGGTTCCCTAACAGTCCTTTATATAGTCCTTGACACGGAAATGCTTCTGCTCTTCCATCCATGTGACCTGCCAGCACTTCCAGGTCAGATGGATAATCCCAGTCCTTAACTCTTTTAGGGCGGATGTCGACTTTTGTCGACAGGAGGGGTTGAAGGCGAATGTCGACAAAAGTCGACATCCAGAGATAGAGGGTGACAATCAGCTGTTAATGGCGACAAATCTCACTGTCACGTCACAGGCATTCCCTCTGTGCTTGGATGAATGCTAGACTCGTTGACTCGGCAACTAAACCTTGCGTGCGCGTGAGTTGCAAAATGTAAACAATGGCAAGATGGCATCGACATGTGAAAAGGGAGCGAAGCAAGTGCAGAAAAGAAAACACTCGGCAGACGATGTTTTGCACATTATCGCGGAGTCGGACTCTTGATTTTTCAGAATCGGATTTTATTGGCAGTGATCAGGAGATCGAGCAAGAGAGTGAGAAGCCGGCATCAGCTCATCAGACACCAGCCGATGCCGCGCCAGCGGATCTGCTGCCAATTGAGTGCCTTCACGCAGCCGATGCATCTACGGCAAGGTTCGCATGGGATAAATACACAGACATTGATCCGTTGAGAGCCGATCTGGCTACCGGAGTTTACAAGACGGCATGGCTTGCTGTTGGACACGACAGATCACCAGCTGCTGTACTTCAGGCTGCTCTCTCCTGATGCTGCTTTTCAGCTACTGTCAGACGAGACAAACAGGTAGGCAGAGATTTTTGTTGAATCGCGGGCTGCGTTTGCATCGCATTCTCGTTTTTCAAAGTGGAAACCCACAACGAAAGACGAGATGAAGCACGCTGTGGCATTACAAATAGAGATGGGACAGAACTGGTGATATAACTTCAGGGAGCATTGGTCCAAACGTGTTTTGTCCCCTGGTGGCTTAGGTACATGCTGCTGCAAAGTTTTATTCACTTCTGTAATAAACAGAAGCAAATCCCATGGTGTGAGCCAGGCTATAATGCCATACATAAAGTTCATAAAGTTTCAGAAGATGAAAAGAGGTGACAATACGGTTTTCATGCAGGCAGAAAACTTGGTGGCAGTGGCATGGCACGATGGCAAATGGGTGACTTGTCTCTCTACAGTACACACTAACAATATATGTTAGAAAGTGCAGCAACAGACAATTGAAAAATAGGCATCAAAGCAACACATATTGTAAGGAATGCAATGTGGCAATGACTGAAATTGGCTGCTTTGAGCGAGATCAGACTTTGCTGTGTAAAATGTATGTGATATGTATGTGAAATCATAGAGTATGCAGGCTCATACAACATGCAAGACAGTAACATTTGTCAAAAGGAAATATTTTTTGTTGATTTGATATGTTAAACAATTGCTGTGTGTTCTTTTTTAAAAAATGTTAGTTTTTGGAAAAATATTCAGCCCTGGGAGAAAAGAAACAAAAAAAAAATTAGCCCTAAAAGAGTTAATGCAAGAAAACAGCCTTTTCGGGAATTTTCCAGTTGCATCTAAAGCACGTTCACTGAATTTGAACTTATGTTTTTAAACAAGCTGTTATGTGCTGAGTGTATTTTGCATTTTTGTCTGTGTCCTCGAGGGTCATGAAAGGCACTTATAAATAAAATGTATCATTAATATTATGATAAAAGAATCTGACAGTCAGTTGTTGGAGTTTCAGGAGGGAGTAGCAGTTCACATTTGTCTTTGTCCTTTTGCTCGTGTCCTGCCACCACCGCCCTCTCAGCATTACATTCACTTGATTGTAATCATTCTGTAACAATATAAGGGTGAACAGAGTGGCCAAACTATTTTAACTTCCATGGCAGCTTTAGCGTTGCTAGAAGACATCGTAAATGGAAGAATTAGAAGCACACCACGCCAGGATGACCTGAGATGCAAACCCATAATCTCTATATTGTTAGGCAGCTGCAATACCTTTGTGCCATTTGTATTGATATCAAAAGTAAAGACTTTCACAAAAGGCCTGAACCCCTTCATAGCAGTGTCATGTGACCTGGTGGCGGTGAACGCACACGTACTGTACAAGACAATCATGGGGTCCACTGAGAAAAGACGATGGTTCTTGGCTCAAATTGCAGAGGAACTTTGTCATTGCTTCCTACAAGAAGGTATAATAAAGTTCTTGGGCTTTTATTCAGTAATAAGACTGAATTAAAAAAAATCATTCAAATGATGTTGTTGTGAAAGGGTCCGATCAGATATACTTGATATGATAAATACATTTCATTTGAGTAATAGTCTGTGTCTGTGCTCTTAAGTCATTATTCACTATCCACTGTACTTTTGTAATTGCATTATTTCTGTTACTGTATATAATTTTGATTTTGCTAGTTAATATATTGTTAACTACTGCTATCAGAAATATTAACATTGTAAAAATCGAGACCTTTCTCCCTGCAGACACATGTTGAAGAATCAGCCTCTGAGGTTCACAGTTTAAATATTTATATTTGAGGAGCATTCAGTTAATAGTTGGGCTTTGAATTATATGTAGCACACGTTAAGTTAGGCCGTCTAGCCACCGAGGCTTCATTCCTCTGGTTACAAATAAAACATTACTCTAATACAAGCGTTACCTAAAGCTTTACAAACAACAGCAAAGAAAAGGCGACTTTACAGTAACTTATAATCAATTCAAATCTTACAGCTAAAGTAATCTCTAAATATTAATAATAAACTGGGGTCAGACTAACAGATCTGAACCCTTATTCCATCATTGGCTAATTTATTTAACAACTATACTCTGATAAAAAACAGTTAAAATAATAACCATAAATGCATAATTAATGCATAAATTAATATTAAGCTTTAAAGACCTACAATTCACAATGAATCAAATTTAACAATCAAAGTCAAACATGAAGCTTTATACTTGTACAGGCTATTTATTCTGCTTTTTTCGACTATACTCAGTTTTTATTTTTCTCCAGCTCTATTGTCTTGCAGGGCCAGACGTGATTCTGAAACAAGAATAAATGCTTGAGGACAACCAGTTAAGAAGTTTGTAGTGAACAGCAGCCAAAGGCTACACCCACGGGGCTTCTCCTGTAAACTCCTGCCTTCAATTTCTCCAGTCTGCGCACTTTAAACCACCACAGGGACATAAAGGTCATACATTCAGTAGCTCAGTAGCACAAGGTAACTGACGCCGAATGATTCATTTGTACTTTTTAACGAGGGCTGTGATAGAAGAGACAGATACTTGGCTCCACGCATTTGAGAAGTGCTTCTGTCTGCTGCAATATCTGCCTGTCATTTTGACGATTGCATCTCTAGATGACATAACAGCAAACAGAGTCTAGATAAGCATTGTGGTCTATAAAGGACATGTTAAAACACTGTGGCTATTCTGACATGGCTTGTTTGTATTTCTGATTAGACAGTAATGTTAACTTTCTTTAGTTATTCATTTAGACGTGTAGTCAGAAGGTGGATTCTGTTGATTCAGGTGTGTTGAGTACAGAAATCTTCATTGTCTGTGACTCTTCTTCATCAACTATCTTAACGATATTCTTTTTAACCTCCTTTTGATTGGCTGTGACACATCGTTTATGTCAAATGCATTTTTTACAATTCATATTTTCATGACTGTGGTAGGCTGGCACCCTGCCCGTGATTTGTTCCTGCCTTGTGCCCTGTGTTGGCTGGGATCGGCTCCAGCAGACCCCCGTGACACTGTGTTTAGGATATAGCAGGTTGGATAATGGATGGATGGATATTTTCATGAACATAGCTGCCTATAATTCAGCCTCACATTGACTTTGACACTATCGTTGTGACTGAACAGCGGAGGCCACACTACGACAACATATCATTCACTTTTGCTGCTAGTCCATTGACGTCTTTTAAAGCCAATGTCTATTCGGAGTGTAAAGAAAGGTTTTTCTCCTTACAACAGGTTACGTTAATTTTTAACACTGCAGTGTGCTCTCTGCACAGACAACACACGTATGGTTCTTATTGGTCTCTTTAGGAGACTTTTTGGCTTTATTCAGATGTTTGCTCTCTGACGGAGCAGTTTAACACGAGCACCGCGGCTCTTTGCAGTTAACAATCATCAGCCCCTAATTTGATTGAGGCATTTGATTGGTTTAGAAATGTGACACGCAGTGAGACGTCTCATTGTTCCCACCTACTTCTAAAAGAAGTCACAGTCACAGTCATGGTATATATGCAGTTCTCACGTGAGATTGCATTGCATAAGGTTATGTGCTTTCTATACATTTAAAAAAAGACATGGAAGAAATTCCAAATGTGTCCATTTTTCAAACCAAGTCAGTTGTTAAGTATTGATATCTTGTGATTACAAACACATTGTAAAGTAGTTTATATATGTTATCTTTGAATAAAAATGATGAGATTCGGTCATTTTAAATGAAAGCCAGCTTTGCGCGATAGCTCAGCATTTCGTCTTCCTGCGCAATGATCTTTCACCCCCCGTGGGTGGGTTCCTCTCAAAAGGAAATGCCAAGGGGGGGCGCAAAGGCGGAGTGGTGGCTCTGAAGCTAGGGATCTGCACTGGCAATCAGAAGGTTGCTGGTTCGAATCTCGTAAATGCCAATAGGGACTCTGCTCCGTTAGGCCCTTAACCTGCAATTGCTGAGCGCTTTGAGTAGTGAGAAAGGCGCTATATAAATGTAAAGAATTATTATTATTATTATTAAGCTGGTGTGGTTGCCATGTGTTAAAGTGCCCTGGGAGTGCGTCCTGGAGGACTTTATATTTATGGGACAGCTTAGCTATTAGCTAAATAAACGAGCTTGATGGACTGAATGATCTCTTCTCGTTTGACAAGTGTCTTGTGTATCTTATATATAGGTATGAAAGACCAAATGATAGTAAACATTAAGTTCCACATTGTTGATTTTGTTTTGATTTACGCCCATATTTATGTGAATAGAAAATGTATTCTCACCTTGAGAAAAATACTACCAGGAATATGTGATAAAATGATTATGTCCACATCCCTTATGTTGTCACAAAAATGTGTTGTAAACATGGACAGTGCAGATCAATAGTGAGCCACTGTCTTGACTTGAATAATGAATGTATTGGGTACGTTTTTTAGTTTTTCCTCCATGCCCCATACTCTCCATTATAAAGCACCAATAGATGCTTTTTGAGAGGAAATCAGTAGACACATTTTCTCTCGAATGTTGTGATTGTAAAGAGGCTGAAGTGTATGTGTGTGGTGTACCTTACAAGTGAACATTTCATCGTAGTACTCAGGCAAACAACAATAAACAAGGAAATAAATGTCAAATACACTGTAATATTAAGAGGAAACCACACTCTCATCTCCTTACAGCCAAATAAAATCCAAACTGTGACTTGACACATATTGATGAGTAACAGATGAACAAGCACGAAACAAAATAAAGTGAAGTCTACCCTTTCAACTGAGTGTGAATTGACGTTTTTCTACTTGATTAGATGTTAAAAGCACACAAACCAAACATTCTGAGTTTCACAGACTGATCTTTGCCACAGGGTCTTTGCTGTAGAGCAGGGGTATCCAACTCCAGTCCTGGTAGGCCGCACTGGCTGCAGGTTCTGACTCTAAACCTTACCCTAATCAGCGAGCAGTTTTTACTGCTAATTAACTCCTTTTCCCTTCATTTTAATAGCCCTGTTTTTAAGGATTCTGTCCTCTGAATTGATTAATTTCTTCTTTAAATGGCGGCTGTAGATGCTAGAGTTTGCTGTTGCCCCTTTAAATCCAACAAACAGACGCACAGGACACAGTATAAAAGCTATCAGAAGTATTTTAATGCTTCTTCTTCTTTGAATAGTACCTGTCAGCACCACATCCACCAATAAACAAATAAATATTAATAATAATTCATTACATTTATATAGCGCTTTTATTAAGCAGAATAATCTCAAATCTCTCCTCCATACCTCCCAGCAAGCGTTGTCCACCTCCTCCCGACTCTGGCTCTCTTGTTGGGTTCCCAACAGTCCTTTACATAGTCCTTGACCCAGAAATACTTCTGCTCTTCCATCCATGTGACCTGCCAGCACTTCCAGGTCAAATGGATAATCCCAGTCCTTAAACCAGCCCGGAAGTACTTTGGGGCTTCTGTCCTCATGACTTCCTATTACTATAAGGAAAGTATGACTCCCAAGATCCTTTCATAGCAGCTCCTGGTGGAACCTACAGCACCCAGCAGGGCTGGGATTGCGAACTCCAAGTTCCAGGATGCCCTGTGGGAATCTGCGGCACCGCTATACACCAGGTGAGCTGCCATCTAGTGTCTTGGGGGAGGCAGTGTCCTACAAAAGCTTTCCCCATCCTTTCATCTCAGGGCATCCCGGCTAGGTTGAACTGCCGGCCGTCTCTAACATTGCCCCTCCCTCAGCTGAGCACCGTAGGGTGAAGCGTCCAGTCCCGCAAGGGTTGTCCTTCTCCAGGAGGGGCTATCTGCAGCAACCGGACTGTGGCTTGTCCTGAAAAACAATAACAGGACAACTGTAAGGAAATATTGCACCATTGCTTGCTTTTAATGACCTCCCCAGTTCTCCATGGTCATTCTCTCCATATATGGCCTGACCAGCGGCATTCAGAGCATAGCCGCCTCCCTCCTGACATTCATACCCCACGGGTTTGGAAGCAGGCTGGGAACGCTTCCTCAGCCCCTCAGCTCACTGAGGGTGGACCGTCTCTCCCCCAACGTGGAGACCATCCTTCTAACAGACGGAGCTCGCAGCTCTACAGGCTGTAATATCAGAAGGTTCCTGCTTTTCTCTGAGGACCTCCTTTTCTATCTGGGGTGTATTGCCAATCTTGTCCCAGCGGGACATCTGGAAGAAGGACGGACCGGGAGAGGGCCACTGTCTTTCCCTGGGTGCAAGAGAGCAGCCCCCCTGGGCGGTATTGGGGCCAGGGAAGCTTATGAGGAGGAGTGGAGGTGGCTGAAGAGTAGAGAAAAGGATTGGGTTTGTGGTTTGTGCACGATATTGTGTGGTGTATAATAAACGGTGCATGTTTTTGTACATCGGGAGTCTGTGTCTGCCGGTGCCAGGATATATAATATATATATATATATATATATATATATATATATATATATATATATATATATATATATATATATAATATATGATTATTTGTCACAACACTACACAGCACAAACACAGTACACAATTTAGCCCAAACACAGCTCACAGTCCTTTTTTCATCAGTCTGTTGCCACCTCCACTCCACTCCTTGCAAGCTCCGTCCTCTTCCACCCAACTCCAACTCCTTGAGTGGTGGCCACAGGCTTCTCTTATAGCCCACCCGGAAGTGCTTCAGGTGGTAATTAGCCTAATTAGGCTGCACTTCTGGGTGTGGGTCCATCACAGCCCAAACAGGCCCGTTAAGTCGTTCCGCTCCCCCTGGCGGTGGCCACGGAACCCAAAAGGCATGAGCTCCGGTGTTCAATGATTGTGGCCCTGATACCGCCCAGGGGGGCTGCTCTCTTGCGTCTAGGGAAAGATAGTGCCCCTCTCCGGGGGCCTCATGCATGACGCCGTGCGTAGAATTCGCACTATAACATAATGTAAGCACAAAAGCGGAAATGTGCTTACGCACAAAAAAATCCAGATGCATAAATCTGTGCATTTGCCAGCTTCCACATTCTTCTGCTACATAATTCCCGGTCAACGTGAAAATTAATGCACGTGCACATGCCTGCTGCCCCACCCCAACTCCTCCCAGAATTACGCCTCTTTGAATATGCAAATCAATATGAATAGCAAAAATAAATAGCAAAAGCACGAGGGAAAATAGAATTTCAGTGAATATGAAGTGGAGGCAAGGAAAAACGTACTATTTGTTGGTTTAAACAGTGGTATAAACAGCAAAAGGAAGTTGATCGAGTGACATAGCGTGATGGAGAAACTCGAAAGCTCAAGTTCACAAAGTCGCACAGTGACCGAAATTGTTAGATATCAAAAGGCGAGTCGTAGCCCACCATCTGAGTGTCATATGAAAGCTTATTAGGGTACAGAGAAAAAAAAAGGCACACAGTGGGAAAAAAACTTGAAATGTCAACTTTAATCTCTAAATTTCCACTTTAATCATGTGGTTTATTTTGTCATTAAAGTAGAACATCATAAACTTCATCTTAAAATTGTGTAATTTACAAGTTTCTCATATCCCATCGTAACTAAAGTAGCATGTTAAATGCTTTGTTTTGTATTTGATCTTCTATCTTTTCTATGTGTGTGAATCACTACATGCTTCCGGGCTTTCTCTTCATCCGACAGGACACAGAATCCATGACATTCGTGATATTACAGCTCTCTGAATAATTAAAATACTGAGATGTATACGTGATATCATTTTCATGAATGTTATGTTATTGAACATTGATTGTTCATGTCTCATGCAAGAAGCTTGCTGCGCCGTGTGCGACCTTCAATGAAATACTTTATTGTAGCAGTACTGTCTCTTTTCAAACGTACTAACCTCCAATTCCTATCCTTACTTTTCTTTCTCCAAATACCCAATCGCCATACCATAACCTCTGTAATAGACGTTAAGCCATCTGTAAGCTTAGAATGCCGATTCTTCAAAACTTTTAAGGAACATTGAAATATCTTCGTAATACGTGTTTAATTATTCTATCCATCTATCCTTCCAGTGATGCGTCAGCACCACAAAGAATACAGAGCGAGGCAGGAAAAATCCGTGAATATAGCACCAGCAGCTCGCTAGTGCTGCAGCACCGCATCATCACATGTTCAATTATTAACAATACAGATTATTTAAATATAGTTAAAGTTTTATCTCTATAATATAATAAACATATTTTGCTACATTTCATTTTAAAAATGATATCGTCATCATATGTAAATACGCGCTTTATAAAGTGGTGCAGGTTGTGCAATATTATAACTATATCGCAAGTTTACAGTGAGGTAATTGTACAGCTGTGATTCACACTCAGATACAGTGATATAAATACTCCGAGTGGTGCAGTGAGAGTAATATGGAAAAAGATGATCCGATGTGGCAATCCCTAATGGGAGCAGCTGAAAGAAAAAGAAGAAGAAGAAGGTGCAGTGAGAGTAACAACGCTAAAGCAGCTATTGTATTTAGAATAGTTTCACCATTCTGTGGAACATTATATTGTTACAGGTTAATTACAATCAGATGCCTTAAACTAATAAACAATATACGGTTAATTTCAGTGTATTTATAAAGCCGTGTCAGGGATGTGGATCTAAAAACGAAAGGGTAACCACACTGGAACAGTAGCACTGCTTTGACGCTGAGTGCCGCCAGTCTGCAAAACCGAGCGCAGAACTTGTGTATGACAGGGTATGAGCTACCGTGGAAATGGGCGCGGCTTTACGCCAAGTTCAGGTTTTATACATCGTGATTTGAGCGTGGAAATGTTCTTACGCAACATTTTTGTGCGTACGCACCGTTTATACATGAGGCCCCTTGTCCGTCCTTCTTCCAGGCGTCCTTGTGGGGCAAGATCGCTGGTCGTCTGCCACACTCTCTATGTCAAACAGAGAGACTCTTTACTGTTTGCACCACTTTTGATTTGTTTGTGACCATCGCCGAAGTCGTAAGGGTGTGACAACCCGGAAGTCAGCACCATACCACTGTTCCGACTTATCATTCCCCTCTCAACTGTATGGCTCGAGGTTACTTGGCACCCACTACTGAGTAACTGTGGGGCCATTTCACTCTTCATCCACTTTTCTTGTATGTTACTGGTTGAACTCACCATCATCATTTGGGTAAACTCCCACCCAAGTCGCCGTAGGTACTCTTCCATCTGTCTTATCAGTGCCTCGGCCATTGCTTCCAGCTCCTCCATTATCTTCTTCATGGTAGACACCACCTGTATAAAGTTCTATACGAGCTTGATTAACCTCTCCAACTCCCGCACATCAATAACATTTAGTTGTTCAGCCGGACACTGGCTTGGGCAATCCTCAGCTGTGTCTTCCAGCTGTGAGCCGGCGAACATGTCATCTTGGTGCACATGTGCCATCAGGTCTCATGTGGGCTTCTGGGAAATTGAGTTCCGTGGTGTGGCCACCAGCCGACTGTGATCCGCCTGTTTTAATTTGGCAGCAGACTGTTCAGTCATGTCCCAGACCTCCTTACCTTCGTATGTGGTGGGCGGTGCTTCGCTCGCCTCCCCTTTCCCCTTGTGGGCGTCCGTGTCCGTCTGGGTAAGGACAACCTCACAGATGGGATGACATTGACCTTTTCCTGCCCATAGTTCCTTGGGGCAGGTCACATATCCCGGTTCGACAAAAAATTGAAAACCCTCATGGTCACTCGGATGTCAGTTAGAAAGGCCATCCTCATCTTCGGGATAATTCCAGGCTCCTCGCCAGTCTTTGGGATCATCTTTGTCTGAGGGATGCGCACGGGACAAAGTTTACCAACTCGTAAAAATTCTTGAGTCCCTCACTGGCACATACCTCATCCTGGACATTGTCATCCGGACGATTTCTTCCCCGAAGACGGCTGCCCTTTCCCTTCTCTTCATGACTCCGACATTTCCAAGCTGCTGATCTGCCTTGTCTTTTTCTTCCCCATAATGGCTGGAAAATAAGGTGAAGGTCTGCTTGCGGCCCCTCGTGTTGCAGTGCTGTCTGTTGGATTTGCGCCCACGTTAATTTTTAAAGGTTTTAGAATCCTGACAACTATGCCAGTGTGGACACTTGAGTTTGCTGTTGCCCCTTTAAACCCAACAAACAGACGTACAGGACACAGGTTAAAAGCACTCAGAAGTATTTTAATGCTTCTTCTTCTTTGAATAGTACCTTTCAGCACCACGGCCACCAATAAACAAACAAATATTGTAATTAAGGATCAAGTATCTTATAGGATTTGATTCTTAAACAAGTCCCCACCCGCCTGACCAAAGCTGAACAGAATTCCTTCTGAACTCTGCTGTGGAGTTTTTAGTGGTGAAATCTGAAAGTCTTTCCAGACTATAACTCCTAATATGAAAAGATGTTTAAATTTTACAGATTTTGGGTAAAATTCTACACATTACTTAACAAGTTTTGTATCATGATAAACTTTTCACTTTAATGTTATGTTTCCTATTCCTGCACTTTAATCCGCACTCCTCCTCACTAAGGTAGCAGATGACAGACGAGTGCAGATGGAGCAGTCGGCCTTCACTCCTCACACTGCTGGCTCACTAAATGACACTGAGGTGACTGTGAGGAACTGAAATGAACGACTGAGAAGGTCAAATGAGGTTTGATGTCCACAATTAAACGTAGGATTTGCTCTTTAGACTGACGTTTGTTAATATTTGTGAAGTCTCATTAGCTGCAGCTGCTCACCTCATAGAGAACACAATTAATACTTCAGAGGACTGCATTGTGCTCAGTTTTATAAAAACAGAGAAACTTAAACCTTTAATAAAGGAATAACATTTGAATGTCAATAAAACTCTGCCTGTTATGGCTCTTTAAAAGTATGTTTTATAATTGTTAAAAGTGTTCACTTTCTTTTTGTAATCCTAAGTGTTATCCCAACTAGTAGGTTTGCTGCAGTGAAGTATTTTGTGCAAATTTAGCACACAATAAACACAAAGAAATGTATTTCTGTATTTCATTAACGCTTATCTCTTTAACAGTTTTTAATGATTCTACAATGGTGGATGTAAGATTCCCTGTCATCACATTGTCATATCAGTAAATAATAAAAATATTGTGACATCTCACAGTCCATGGCACACAATAAAACACATCAATAATCCATGAAGACGTAAAGCCAACGCTGAGAATCCAAAGGCCGCTGAGCGACTGTCCATTCAATGTGTCCATGCAGAGCCTTCATGGCGGCCTCTCCGTTCCAAAGCAGCCTGATAAATGTCTGCAGTTCTCGTGTTCTCCCCGTGGCCTGTGATGGACGAGCACCCAGTGCTTTGGTGGAGGATTGGGGCTCTGGATTGTCCACTCCATGTCTGCTTCTTCACTTTATGGTGGACCTGAGGAGACAAAATGGTCCTCTGTGGTGATGTGAACTACTAAAAATATTGAGAAAAACACAGTACTTTATGCAAACTAAAAGATTCATTTCATGAAAATATGCTTTTATTTATTTGTTCATGTGAGATATGAGTTCACTAGTAAATGTGACCCATAAATTGTGTTTTAAGGTATTATGTTCTGCACTGTATAAGACGATTCCTGACGGACTCTCAGCTCCTTTATTTCTGCTCTGCTCAGCTGATGCTTTACTTGTTCCACTTTAAGAGTTGCCCCCTCATTTCAGACCCCCTTGTGTGTTTATTCAGCAGGTATTATGATGTGGTGGTCCGCACTTCTGCCCTTTTGATTTAGTTTTCTTGTTCCAGTCCTTCGCCCGGTCACTGCCGGTGTTGAATCTCCATGTTCTCTCTTTGCATGTGTGGCTTTTACTCTTCAGGACAGCAGAAGACTTTTATTATCCCAGAGGGAAATTTGTGAGCAGCAGGAATGTGTGACATGTAGGACATTGTTAAATAGGGACAAGAAAATAATAAAAGAGACCACACATGACAGCCATTGTTGTAATCAGCACACACACCATAAGACTTCTACAAATCAGAAAAACGATTCATGAACAATAATAATGAAGAGCACACAATAATAATTCAGAACTCCACAGGACTCCTGCAGCTACTAGAATTCAGAAGGCTGAGAGCTCTGAGATAAAAGAGGACTTCAGTCTGGGGGTCTTCACCCTTGAGACCCTAAATCAGCAGCTTGATGGTCACAAGTGACACTTTGGAGACAGAAGATGGCTGCTGGGTGACAGAATCGAATTGTCCTTCTTTGTCACTTGTTTGTGAAGGTGGTCAATGACAGAAGGCTGCTGCGGACCCCCACTTTCACTGCTCATTTTAATGTTGTTAGTCACACAGACTCACAAAACAACACTCATCCATCCATTTTTTTCGTTCCTTATTCAGGTCGTAGGGTGGTTGGGGTCAATCCCTAAAGCATCAAGCGAAAGGCAGGAACAATCCCAGGACAGGACGCCACTCCAATGCAGGCTGAATACACACACACAGAGACACAGACACACACACACACACGCAGACACACACACACACACAGACACACAGACACACACTTATTGTAAAGTAGACAGGACTTACTCAATGCACAGACTGCCATCGTTGCCCGAGGTGTCCTGAGTCCCCTTATCTTCAGTATCTATGAAGTTTCTAAACTGCTTTTATCTCAGGACACTTTTCAAGGCTGACTTTTCTTTGTCCCTTCTTGGATGTATGTCTTTGATAGACTCTACCGTGCACTGGACACAGAAATCTTTCAGCCTGTCGATGTCGTGAGAAGTCAAGCAGAATGACCCCTTTGATTGGCTAACTCAGGCCCCCCCACCCGAGTACTACAGACATACAAGGCAGCCCGTCGATGTAGAAAGTCAGCTAGGTCAGCAAGTCGCCCAGCTTCGGTGTTCATTGTCTTCTATATCACAGGCTGTATTTAGCCACCGGTCTAACAGCTGAGAGTGTGGTATGTATGTTTGCACTGCTGTCAAATTGTTGTCCGTTCTTCACATTGGACATAACATTCATCCAGCTAGAAAGAACAGCATCATAGTCTCTCAGACCTGCACCATCATCTGACTTTATTTGCGGCCACTTCATTGTTTTGTCGAGGTAAACGTCGGCTATCTGAAGATGGTACCTGAATATGCGTGACATGAAGAAAGATGACAGACAAAGTTCTTTCACAGAATCCGCCAAGGAAAAAACATGCGTTCAGTGTCCCTAGTAGACACTGGCAATATTGTGTCCTCCCATTTGACTTGCACGGGGCACCTGCTGCCTTTCGACATCTGGTAGATGGAGTAGTACGACCCCTCAATGCCTATAGTGTGTCCTGTCTGGATTATGGGGTCACCTATTCCTGCACATGGGAAGACCACGTGAAGCACATTCGAGTCGTCCTTCAGGCTATGTGTGAAACCGTTGTCCGAATTAGAAACATGAGAACCCACATAAGAAATCTGACAAACAAGAGCAGACTATTCAGTCCATCAGGCCCGTTTGTTTAGCTAATAGCTAAGCTGTCACACCATCTCTTCCAGACACTTCTTGAAGGTTGTCCTGGTTTCTGCTTCAACTCCATGTCTCAGTTGTTTTTCCCAGAGTCCCACAACTCTTTGCATAAGAGTTTGCATACATGGTGGGAGGAGGGACCATTCGACCGCAGTGTGCCAAAGTCTTTGCTATTGTGCATTGGCTCCACTAACCAAGCGGCAGGATCAGACTTTCCTAAGCTTAGCAGGTTACTACCGCCAGTTCGTGCCCTGCTTCTCTGCCCTTGATAAACCTCACAAAAAAGCTCACCCCTAATAGAGTGGTATGGGATGCCTTTTGTGACCTTAACCAGGCCCTCACTTCGGCCTCCAAATTGATGACTCCTGACTTTTCTCTCTCTTTCATCTTCCAGACCAACGCTTTGGACTCAGGACTAGGTGCTGTGCTGAGCCAAAGTGACAATGGAATTGAACATCCAGTAACGTACCTGGGCCCAAAACTGTTGGACCAGGAGACCAAGTATGCTGCGCTGGAATGGGAAGCTCTGGCAATTAAATGGGTCATCCAGTAGCTGAGGTACAACCTTGTTGGCCGTGTGTTCACTCTGGTAATGGTCTGTACTCCTTTGTAGTGGATGTCCCTGCATGAGGAGCTGAACACACAAGTCACTTGATGGCTCTCGGACCTTCTCAGACTGTACTGTCTTCTGTGTTCAAAATCACCAGGGGCCTCATGTATAAACGGTGCGTACGCACAGAAATGTTGCGTACAAATGTTTCCACGCTCAAATCGCGATGTATAAAACCTAAACTTGGCGTAAAGCCACGCACATTTCCACGGTACCTCATACCTTGGCGTACGCAATTTCTCCGCTCGGTTTTGCAGACTGGCGGCACCCAGCGTCAAAGCAGTGCTACTGTTCCTGTGTGGTTACCCTTTCTTTCTTAGACCCACGTTCCTGACGCGGCTTTATAAACACACTGAAATTAACTGAATATTGTTTATTAGTGTAATGCATCTGACTGTAATTAACCTGTAGCAATATAATGGTCCAGGGAATAGCCATAGTATTCCAAATACCAGAACTGCTTTAGCGTTGTTACTCTCACTGAATCTTCTTCTTCTTTCAGCTGCTCCCGTTAAGGGTTGCCACAGCGGATCGTCTTTTTCCATATTACTCTCACTGCACCACTCAGAGTATTTATATCACTGTATCTGAGTGGGGAATCACAGCAGCAATTGATCGGAAAGAGAAATATCGGTATACTGTTTCAAGTACACACTACCACAACCACGGCAAAAAGCGTCAAAAGCCTTTCCTGTACGGACCTCGCGTTTCAGAAACAGTTTCATCCCAAGAACTATAAACGCACTCAATCAGTCCATCAAGTGTTCCTTGTAGAACTGTTTGTACTTATAAGTACAATCACCTCACTGTAAACTTACACTACAGTTATAATATTGCACAACCTGCGCCACTTTATAAAGTGCGTATGATGACAATATCATTTTTAAGATGAAATGCAGCAAAATATGTTGCTTATAGTATACAGATAAAACTTTAACTTAATTTAAATAATCTGTATTTTTAATAATTAAACATGTGAGGACACGGTGCCGCAGCGCTAGCTAGTTCACGGATAGCTCCTGCCTTGCGCTGTGTTATTGCTGGTGCTGACGCGACACTGGAAGGATAGACGGATAGAAGAATTAAACATTTACTACGAAGATATTTCAATGTTCCTTAAAAGTTTTGAAGAATCGGCGTTCTAAGCTTACAGATGGCTTAACGTCTATTACAGATCTGATTGTGTGGCGATTGGGTATTTGGAGAAAGAAAAGGAAGGACAGGAATTGGAGGTTAGTACGTTTGAAAGAGACAGTACTTCTGTAATAAATCATTTCATTGAAGGTCGCACATGGTGCAGCAAGCCTCTTGCGTGAGATATGAACAATCACTGCGCCACCGTGTTCCCATGTTTAATAACATGCTTTCATTCCTATCATCATGAAAATGATATCACGTATACATCTCAGTATTTTAATTATTCAGAGAGCTGTAATATCACGAATGTAATGCATTCTGTGTCCTGTCGGAGAAAGAGAAAGAATGGAAGCACGTAGTGATTCACACACATAGAGCACATAGAAGATCAAACACAGAACAAAGTATTTAACGTGCTACTTGAGAAACTAGTAAAATAAATGATTTTAAGATGAAGTTTATGATGTTCTACTTTAATGGCAAAATAAACTACGTGATTAAAGTGGAAATTTCGAGATTAAAGTTGACATTTCGTGCTTTTTTTCCCACTGTGTGCCTATTTTTTTGTCTGTTCCCTAATAAGCTTTCATATGACACTCAGACGGTGGGCTACGACTCGCCTTTTCACGGCGACTTTGATATGTGATTTCTTTTTTATTTCGGGCATTGTGCGACTTTGTGAACTCGATCTTTTGAGTTTCTCCGACACTCTGTCACTCGATCAACTTTCTTTTGTTGATTACACCACTGTTTAAACCAACAAATAGTACGTTTTTCCTTTGCCTCCACTTGGTATTCGCTGAAATTCTTATATTTTCCCCTGTGCTTTTCCCATTGTCTTTTCACAGAAGGCTATTTATATTGATTTGCATATTCAAAGAGGTGTAATTCTGGGAGGAGTTGGGGCGGGCCAGAAGGCGCGTGCACGTGCGTTACTTTTCACGCTGATCGGGATTTATGTAGTGGAAGTACGCGAAAGTTTGCGTGCGCACAGATTCCTGCATCTGGATTTTTCTGTGCATACGCACAATCCTGCTTTTGTGCTTACGCCATGTTATAGTGTGAGTTCTACGCACAGCGTTATACATGAGGCCCCAGGACTCTCACAACACTAACACTGATACTCTCTAATGGGCATATGACTCCTGGTTTGGGCTGTCTGACCCAATGGATCTGGGCTAAGGGGTGGCAGAGGGTAAGTCACACAAGTGCGATTTGGAGACAACCTGAGGGCTCATCTACTTGTACTGTAATTCCACCCCAAATCAAGGGTTGGCACTGTTACCTAATACTTATCCTCTGTCTCTTACAGATTGGACAACCGCCACTCCCCGTGACATCACTTCCAGGTTGCTGCCTCCTGGCCCAGCCCCTTCTGGTCTGGCTTCGTCTTAGTGGGGCTTCCATTTCTGTTAGTCATTATTCTGGCTCAAATCTGAAAAGACCCTTAAACCCTTTTTTGCTTCTTTCTTTAGTTTTGACCAGCAAAAATATGGGGTTCACCTTCGAGGTGCCCCGGGACTTTCTAACTGTCCAGCGTTTTCATTACATGAGGAGAGAAGCAAATGTCTGCTCAAGTCAAAGCCGTACCTACAAAGCTTGACATAAGTAATAGTCACAGAAGAAGACTGGTATTCTGGGACACCATGTGCCCTTGTTTTAATGGATGTTCTGTTCTTAGCTTCAGCTTCTGTCAGCAGCCTGCTTTTCATTTCCCTGGACTGCTCTCTTGACGTGTGCAGCCCTCTTTTTTTATAACGCTAGAGTAACAGAATATAAAGCTTTGTTTTTAAGTCGGCTCTCATGTCTTCTGTACATTCTAATGTATATTCCACCCGAGGGGTAAACGTTAACATTATACAAAGTTATTGTCTGTCTTACCTGCATTTTTATCATTCTTTAATTTAATATTGTTTTTATCAGTATACTGCTGCTGGATACGTGAATTTACCCTTGGGATTAATAAAGTATCTATCTATCTATCTATCTATCTATCTATCTATCTATCTATCTATCTATCTATCTATCTATCTATCTATCTATCTATCTATCTATCTATCTATCTATCTATATGAACAGTGAAGGAAATCACTTCAGTACAGACTGTGCTGACAACTGTCTGTCTGTCTGTCTACACTGGGGCTTGGCAGACTTTTTATTTAAATTTATAGTGCCTTCACTGCCATCTTGACATGTTTGCATGCCTAAATAATTATGTTAGCAAACAGACAAACCAGAGGTAACAGATTAACTAGAAAAAAGGAAAACTTAAGCCCGAGAAGAAAGAGCAAAATGTTCAAGTCCAAAAAGAAGGTCGTGAAGACATTATCCGTGTTGGAACAAATGACAATACATAAGGGTAGTCTGCGAGTTCTGTGATCCAAATTCAAGGAGTTAGGTGCCAAGTTGAGGAGCAGAACTAACAAGGTAGTCTTCTCCGAAGTTCTGCCTGTGCCACACGCCAGTCCAGGTAAGATTGAGGAGATTAGAAGGCTTAACGCGTGGCTCAAATTTTGGTGCAGCGTAGAAGGGTACAGGTTTATGGGGCATTGGGACTTCTTTTGGAACAGATGGGACTTGTTCTACTGTGACGGGTTACATCTGAACTGGAGGGGGACCGATGTATTGGGGAGGCATACGTGTAGGCTAGCCGAGGATTGGGGGGGCAGGGAGTTTAGGACAGGCCAGGTTTAGATCTATACATGGAGGAACAAACAATGGTGTAGAAATAAAAATGTGTAGTAATATAAATTCTAAGCAAACATGTAAATGTAGAAGGAGTAACACATTAAAAATAGCTTGTCTTAATGCTAGAAGTATCAAGAATAAGGTAAGTGAGTTGGAGTTATATGTAGCAGAGCATAATTATGATATTATAGCAATAACAGAAACCTGGCTAAATAACAAAGATGGGGATGAGTGTAACATAGAGGGGTACACATTTATTAGGAAGGACAGACGGAACAGAAAAGGAGGTGGGGTTGCTGTTTATGCCAAACAGGATTGAAGTGTAAGTCCTCTTCAGTTGGACGATGAGCCCCATCTTAGTGAGGACATGTGGACTTATCTGGAAAACATTAGGGAGAGAGGTCTTATTTTAGGAGTGTGTTATTGACCACCCAATGCAGACAGTAATTTCAATACATAATCTTTTTAGTAATATCAAAAAGGCAAGTTTACAGGGAGATATTATAGTCATGGGGGGCTTAAATTATCTGAATATTAACTGGGACAACCTTGAAGATGGAGGAGCACAAGAGTTTTTAGAAGTAATCAGTGACTGTTTTTTAACACAGCATGTTAAAGCACCAACACAGGGTGAAGCCTGTCTGGATTTTGTGTTTTATAATAATCAGGAGAGAATTGAGGGTTGTGGAAAAGTCTGAAGGGGACACACTGGGATAAGCTTTTAAGTGTGAAGACAGTCGAGGAGCAGTGGAACAGGTTTAAAAATGTTTGACATGTAATGCAGGACAGAAACAGACCTAAAATTGAATTAATAGGAAATTTTTAAAAAGTCCATGGTGGATTAATAAAAATTTAAAAAGAAGTTGCAAAGGAAAAAATCTGCTTTATAAGGCATATAAGACTAATGACTGCAAAGTGAATTGTAGAGCGTATGAGAACATGAGGGCAACCATTAAGAAGGATATCATGGAGGCTAAAAGACAGCTGGAGAGGAATAGAGCAGATAAGGAGAAAGACGACCCTAAGAGATTCTTTTAGTATTTGAGTAGTAAAAGAACAGTCAAGGAGTAGGTCAAGTGCATCAAAAATAGTAAAGGGGAATTAAAAGATACAGACAGTGAAATAGCGGATGCCCTAAACTTACCTAAACCTAAAGTGGATAACCTCCCAGAGGTAACAGGGACTAGTAAGGAGGTACTGAGGGATTTGGAAATTGTAGAGAGAGAAGTGCTGCTCAGATTAAATAAGCTGAAATCAAACAAATCACCAGGACCAGATAATATTTACCCTCGAGTTCTTAAGGAGGCTAGTGAGTACATATATAAACCCTTGACACATATTTTTAGGAACTCACTGCTGACTGGAGAAATTCTGAAGGACTGGAAAATGGCAAATATCATCCCATTATATAAAAAGGGTAAGAGGGCAGATCCAAGCAAATATAGGCCAGTAAGCTTATCATGCATCACAGGAAAATTAGTGGAAGGAATTATTAAGGATATAATTGAGCAACACATGGCAAGCACAGCAGTTATTAGGAACAGTCAGCGTGGGCTCAGAAGAGGGAGGTCGTGTTTTACTAACATGCTAGAATTCTATGAGGAGGCAACAAAAGGATACGATCAAAATGCAGCAGATGATATTATTTATCTGGACTTTAAGAAAGCATTTGATAAGGTGCCACATGAGAGGGTGGGCATCAAAACAAAAGAAGTGGGAGTTCAGGGTGATGTTTTTAGATGGGTGCCGAATTGACTCAGACACAGGAAGCAGAGGGTGATGGTGCGAGGAACCTCATCAGAACTGGCTAATGTTAAGAGTGGTGACCAGCAGGGGGCAGTGCTAGGGCCGCTGCTATTTTTAATGATTTAGATTGGAATATAAGTAACAAGCTGGTTAAGTTTGCAGATGATACCAAGATCGGTGGATTATCAGATAATTTCATCACAGAAAGACTTTGGATAGCAGACAGGCTTGGGCAGATTTGTGGCAGAGGAAATTTAATGGGCGGCATGGTGGCGCAGTGGGTAGCGCTGCTGCCCCGCAGTTGGGAGACCTGGGGACCTGGGTTCGCTTCCCGGGTCCTCCCTGAATGGAGTTTACATGTTCTCCCCGTGTCTGTGTGGGTTTCCTCCCACAATCCAAAGACATGCAGGTTAAGTGGATTGGCAATTCTAATTTGGCCCTAGTGTGTGCTTGGTGTTTGTGTGTGTCCTGCAGTGGGTTGGCACCCTGCCCGGGATTGGTTCCTGCCTTGTGCCCTGTGTTGGCTGGGATTGGCTCCAGCAGATCCCCGTGACCCTGTGTTCGGATTCAGCGGGTTGGAAAATGGATGGATGGAAGTAAAAATGTAAGGTCTGAATACACAATGGGTGGTCAGAAAATCAAGAGTCCACCTTATGAGAAGGATTTAGGAGTCGTAGTGGACTCTAAGCTATCAACTTCCAGACAGTGTTTAGAAGCCATTAACACTAGAATTACCAGAGCCTACGAAAAAACTCGTAAATCCGTCCCACCTTAAATCGCGTCTTAAATCCGTTTGCACCTCTTCGCCAGAGTCCTTTGTCATCTAAATGTGCTGATAAACACAAGCTACTAGCAGCCAGCTATTCCATCCCCCCACCGACTTAGAACGAATTTCTGCTAGCTCATGCCTTGCCTTGATTTGATTATCTGGGATTGAAGTGGAGTTTTAGAGTGGAAATCATATAGCGTTATTGGGAATACACGCATTTCATGTGTGTTCCGTTTCTATAGTAGTCTGTGCAAACACATTTTTAAAACAGAAACGTTTTTCATATTCTAATAGTAAATGACAAAATGTAGGCATAAACTATATAACGTATGAAGCCTGAAGTCCATATATCAAAGAAACACTTTCACAAAAGGTACAAATAAGAGAACACGTGTGCTTTTATTCAAAAATATAACTGCACAAAAAAAAAAAGCCATGTTAGCATGCCACATTGACATTCGTACTATAACCGCCGCGGTGGCGTAATGGTATCAGCTCCTGACTGGGAATCAGAGGGTGGCGAGTTTGATCCCGCATGGCTCCACTTCAAGAAGTGAACTGCTCTTATTTTTACAATTTTAGAATAACAACATAAATTTGATTTCAGTCTGTAACAGCCGGTGTAACTTATGATACTGGTAAAGGTTAGCTTTTTTTTTTTTTTTTTAATTCACTTTTCATTCTCGCAGTCGCATTCAGAATCAATCCATACAACCCCATCTGACATAAAGACGCGCTATAGGTCTGCAGTGTACCACGATGCATACTACCGCCCCCCTCCCCAAAAGGGTTGTGACACACAAACACTGGCGAAGCTGCCTTCTTCGTATCTCACCGTCACTTGAAATCAGCAGTTCTTAACATTGCACCACGCAAGCTGTCGTATCAACCACCAACTGTAACTTGCTTTCTTTATTCTTCGGTTATAGTCTTGAATAAAAGTGCACTTTTATTTATGTGAAAACAGCTGTGTCAGATGGGGTTGTATGGATTGATTCTGAATGCGACTGCGAGAATGAAAAGTGAATTAAAAAAAATTCTCGCGGTGAGATACGAAGAAGGCAGCTTCGCCAGCGTTTGTGTGTCAGAACCCTTTGGGGGGGGGTGGGCTGTAGTATGCATCGTGGTACACTGCAGACCTATAGCGCGTCTTTATGTCAGATGGGGTTGTATGGATTGATTCTGAATGCGACTGCGAGAATGAAAAGTGAATTAAAAAAAAAAAAAAAGCTAACCTTTACCAGTATCATAAGTTACACCGGCTGTTACAGACTGAAATCAAATTTATGTTGTTATTCTAAAATTGTAAGAATAAGAGCAGTTCACTTCTTGAAGTGGAGCCATGCGGGATCGAACTCGCCACCCTCTGATTCCCAGTCAGGAGCTGATACCATTACGCCACCGCGGCGGTTATAGTAAGAGTGTCAATGTGGCATGCTAACGCGGCTTTTTTTTTTTTGTGCAGTTATATTTTTGAATGAAAGCGCACGTGTTCTCTTATTTGTACCTTTTGTGAAAGTGTTTCTTTGATATATGGACTTCAGGCTTCATACGTTATATAGTTTATGCCTACATTTTGTCATTTACTATTAGAATATGAAAAACGTTTCTGTTTTAAAAATGTGTTTGCACAGACTACTATAGAAACGGAACACACATGAAATGCGTGTATTCCAAATAACACTATATTATTTCCACTCTAAAACTCCACTTCAATCCCAGATAATCAAATCAAGGCAAGGCATGAGCTAGGAGAAATTCGTTCTAAGTCAGTGGGGGGCTGGAATAGCTGGCTGCTAGTAGCTTGTGTTTATCAGCACATTTAGATGACAAAATACTCTGGCGGAGAGGTGCAAACGGATTTAAGACGCGATTTAAGGACGGGACGGAGTTTTTTTGTAGGCTCTGGTAATTCTAGTGTTAAGAAGGCTAACAGAATGTCAGGTTATATAGCGCCTTGATGTGTGTAGTACAAGTCACAGGAGGTTCTGCTCAGTCTTTATAACTCACTGGTTATAAAGTCCTGTATGCAGTTTTGGTCTCCAGGCTACTAAAAGGACATAGCAGCACAAGAAAATGTCCAGATTAGAGCGACTGGGCTGATTCAGGGCCACAGGGGATGAGTTATGAGGAAAGATTAAAAGAGCTGAGCCTTTACAGTTTAAGCAAAAGAAGATTAAGAGGTGACCTGATTGAAGTGTTTACAATTATGAAGGAAATTAGTCCAGCAGATCGAAACTGTGACTTTAAAATGAGTTCATCAAGAACACGGGGACACCTTTGGAAACTTGTGAAAGGTAAATTTTCATACAAACATTAGGAAGTTTTTCATCACATAAAGAACGATAGACACTTGGAATAAGTGACCAAGTAGTGTGGTAGACAATAAGACGTTGGGGACTTTCAAAACTCGACTCGATGTTTTTTTGGAGAAATAAGTGGATAGGACTGGCAAGCTTTGTTGGTCTGAATGGCCTGTTCTCGTCTCGAGTGTTCTAATGCACTAATGTAACGACACAATAACTGGTGTGATGTGCTCAGATTTTATTTGGCTGGCTGCTCCATTTTGCTGCTTACTTTAGAACTCACTGCAGCCGGTTGATGTCTTTTCTTAGTTGGACCTGTTAGGAGAGCATTGCAGTAATCTACTCAAGTACATCATCAATGAGCACATCAGAAACTTCTTTAAAATGGCGCGTTGGGACTGCTGAAGGGTACAAGTGGAAGGTTTTAACTGAGTAATTATTTGATGAAGTTCAGGTAAATATATTTTAGTGAACTAATTTATTTCATTATAGTGAGTTTGATAAGGGTCAACGGTGTAGGCCTTTGAAGGCTGTATCATGTTACACTTATACATTACATGGCATTGTCTCTTCTGTCCTAATCAACACAAACAGTGAAGTGTTCCTTTCCACACAAGACTTCATACTTGCTACACATGTGGCCTGTTAATACAAACTTCATGTGAAATCTCCTCGTCTCTCCTTTATTCTGTAAAGCACATTATAGGGTCATTAGTCAGATGTCTATGTCAGTAACACTAGAACCCCTGAAGCCTACAAAAAAAGTTGTAATGCTGGGTCACCTTAAATTCCTTCGCGCCTCTTCATCAGTGTCTTTGTTTCGTAAATGTGTCGATCAGCACAAGCAGCAAGAAGCCTGCTATCCCATCCCCTACACCAACACAACTGAAATAAAACACAAAATTCTCAGAGCTCAAGTTTTGTTTATCTGGGTGTGAGGTGACTGAAGTTGTTTAGGGTAAATAATATAATCGAAGAAAAAGAAATCATTCAATTTACATGTTACTGGCAATGTGTAAAAACTGAAGCCCAACTATCAATCAATAGAAGCCAACATGTCTGTTTGGCTGGTGCGGTGGTAAGAACTGCCGCCTCATTATCAAGGGGTTAGCAGTTCAAACCCGGGTTCTTCCAGTTTTGAGTAGTGAGCTGCTATTATTATTATAATTATAAAATAAAAAACATACATTTGCTTTGAGTCTGTAACACCCGGTGTACATTTTTTCGACTTGTAAAAAATATCGCTGAAGGGATATAAACAGACACACAAACGCTGGTGAATCATGTCTTCTTCGTATCTTGTTGTCACTTTTTGAATTTTTTGTTATTCAGTTTTATTCTTGAATTAAAGCACACTTGTTTCGTTCTACCTTTCTGAAAGTGAAACCACTTGACAGACATCAAATCTGTCTCTGCCTCTCTCGCACACGCACACACACATCCGTTTATAAAAATGTCACTATTTGAAAACGCCATATCATTTGAACATGTTGCCCAGTCTCCACGTTATGGTGCATGATACTGAGAATGCAGACAGACGTCTTCTTTTTGGGCACATTGCCCACCAGCATGGCACTGCCAGATCTAAACACTAGCATGGAGAATTCTTTGTGTACTGAAGTGACTGTAGCTGCAGGTGGAAGTTCCCGTCCCACTTTATGGTGCCAAGCAGAGTTGTGTTGCAGTGCAGCAGTCCAGTAACCAGCAAAGCGCCGTGAAGAAGTTGTCTGTTGTTACGGTTCTGCCTTTGTCCAGAAACAGCTCCAAAAGCTTTATGACCACAGTCTTGGAAAGTCTTTCTCCCGTGGGATGACTGGGATCTTTTCCTAAATAAGCAATGGCATTGCACATGTATTTTGTCTCCAAGTCTGCCACAATCCAAAACTTTAACCAAATTTGTCAGGCTTCATTGAGATGTATTGCATAAAAGGACAATGGCCCTTGTTTGTAAACAGTTGCTCATTAACAGTAATATGCTGCCCTGGGTTGTAACTCAAAACACAGTTCACAACAAAACGTTGGCAGATGTCTGAGTTCACAGCAAATCTGTCATTTTTCACATGTTCTGCACTGATGTCTTTGTTGTCAAAGCTCAAATGCCACATGACAGTCTGATAGCGGTCACGGGACATCGTATCTTTGATTGCTGGTACAGCAAATCATTCTGAGCAGACATCAACCACAGCACCAATTGTGGTCACTGCTGCTCTTGTGAAAAGAATGAAAATAAATGCTATCAACTCAAGGAGGGAGAGGCAAGTTCAGTGTATGATGTGAACGTCACTGACAGAATCCATCTATCCATCCATCCATTATCCAACCTGCTATATCCTAACTAGTAGGTCACGGGGGTCTGCTGGAGCCAATCCCAGCCAACACAGGGCATAAGGCAGGAAACATACCCCAGGCAGGGTGCCAGCCCACCACAGCTGACAGAATAAAACTGAATAATAATAAAAAAAGATAGCAAAGATGTACAACAGGAGTTACAGACTCAAACAAATGTATGTTTTTATTATATAAGAGTAATAATAATAGCAGCTGACTAATGAAAACAGGGAGAATCGGGGCTCGAACCTGCAAGCTCTTGATTACAAGGCAGAAGTTTTATACTCATTGACAGCAACATGGAAATTGAATGATTTCCTTTTGTTTGGTTATATTCTGGAATAAAAGCGCACTTGTTTGTTATAACGTTTGTGAAAGTGTTTATTTGATATTTGTCAATTATTACTATAACATGAAAAGAGTTTCTGTTTTACTTAAGTGTTCAACATGTCTTGTGTTTCTCACATTTCCTTTCATCCTACATGTACACAGATCGCTGTAGACACAGAACACTCATGAAATGTATGTATTCCAAATAACGAGATATTATTCACCCAATACAACTCCAGGCACCTCACACCCAGATAAACAGATGAGAGAACTTCCTCTGCGTCGGTGGTAGATGTGGTAGCAGGCTGCTTGCAGCTTGTGCTGACTGACATATTTACAAAACAAAAGACGCTAATGGAGAGGTGTGAAGGAATTTAAGGTGGCCCGGGCTTCAGGTGTTCTACTGTTAATCCACATAATGCAATTCATCCTGATTTTTTATTTCATGAACCAGCTCTGTCCATGTGCCAACTCTGAACAAAACTGGTCCACTGGGAGGAGAATTGTTCTAAGTGGACAGATGAAGAGACAGATAGACATGGCTACTGCAGGAGTTGCTTTTCGTGTTATATGTGAACAGACATCTTTAAAACAATCAAAGTAGTGAACATACAGTACTTGTTTGAGTCTGCACTGCAATGGATCGGTGTCCTGTTTCGTGCTGCTTTGTGCCTGTTGCTCTGAGGATAGTTTTATTTTGTAATAAGCATGAAAAGATCAGCAGATTGATGCCATTGTCACAGACTTGTGATTTGGAGACAACTTGAGGGCTCATCTAGTCACAATTCCACCCTGAGTCGAGTGTTGCCACTGTTAGCTAATGCTTCTCCTCTTGCTCCTGTAGATCAGATGACCGCCAGTCCCCATGAAGCCATTTACGTGTCTCTGTCTCGTGGCCCCGACTGTTCCATCTGTCTTCCTCTCAAGGGGCAGCACCTCCATTTTTATATGTCATCAGTCTGACTCCACTTTGAAAAGCTGCTTCACCACCTTAGGCCACAGGTTCAACACGCCCTTGACCCTCTACAGTTTGCATATCAGGAGAAGGTGGGAGTTGAGGATGCCATCATCTATATGCTACACTGATCCCTCTCTCACTTGGACAGAGGCAGTGGTGCTGTAAGAATTATGTTTCTAGACTTCTCTAGCGCCTTCAACACAATCCAACCTCTGCTCCTTAGGGACAAGCTGACAGAGATGGGATTAGATTCATACCTAGTGGAATGGATCGTGGACTATCTTAAAGACAGACCTCAGTATGTGCATCTCGGGAACTGCAGGTCTGACATTGTGGTCAGCAACACAGGAGCGCCACAAGGGACTGTACTTTCTCCGGTTCTGTTCAGCCTATATACATCGGACTTCCAATACAACTCGGAGTCCTGCCATGTGCAAAAGTTCGCTGATGACACTGCTATCGTGGGCTGCATCAGGAATGGGCTGGAGGAGGAGTATAGGGACCTAATCAATGACTTTGTTAAATGGTGCGACTCAAACCACCTACACCTGAACACCAGCAAAACCAAGGAGCTGGTGGTGGATTTTAGGAGGCCCAGACCCCTCATAGACGCTGTGATCATCAAAGGTGACTGTGGACAGATGGTGCAGACCTATAAATATCTGGGAGTGCAGCTGGATGATAAATTAGACTGGACTGCCAATACTGATGCGCTGTGCAAGAAAGGACAGAGCCGGTTATACTTCCTTAGAAGGCTGGCATCCTTCAACATCTGCAAAAAGATGCTGCAGATGTTCTATCAGACAGTTGTGGCGAGCACCCTCTTCTACGCAGTAGTGTGCTGGGGAGGCAGCATAAAGAAGAAAGACGCCTCACGCCTGGACAAACTGGTGAGGAAGGCAAGCTCTATTGTTGGCATGGAGCTGGACAGTTTAACATCTGTGGCAGAGCGAAGGGCGCTCAGCAGGCTCCTATCAATTATGGAGAATCCACTGCATCCACTAAATAGTGTCATCTCTAGACAGAAGAGCAGCTTCAGCGACAGACTGCTGTCACCGTCCTGCTCCACTGACAGACTGAGGAGATCGTTCCTCCCCCAAACTATGCGACTCTTTAATTCCACCCGGGGGGGTAAACGTTAACATTTAACATTATACAAAGTTATTGTCTGTTTTTTCACCTGCATTATTATCATTCTTTAATTTAATATTATTTATTGTATCAGTATGCTGCTGCTGAAGAATGTGAATTTTCCATTGGGATTAATAAAGTATCTATCTATCTATCTATCTATCTATCTATCTATCTATCTATCTATCTATCTATCTATCTATCTATCTATCTATCTATCTAAAAGGCCTTCAAACCCTTTTTGCCTCTTATTTTAGTTTTATCCAGCAAATATGCTGGGTTCAACTTCGAGGTACTCCACCATTTTCTAACCCTGCTGTGTTTTCATTACAGTAGCGTAGTCAGCAGGATTCTACAGGAAGATGTCAGAACCAGTGGACCTGACTAGGTTGGCAGCTGCCCTGATGGAGGAGGCCCAGGAGCTGCGGATACAGGTGAGGAACCCTCAATAACACGTGTTAACATTTGGAGTTCACCATCTATTGGAATGTGTCATTGTAATTCAGGTAGCAAGAAAGTGCACTGCCTTTGTCATTTCAACAGATGGCGCATCACAAACCTTAACCTTACTTTTACGAATCCCATACCAAAGTTGTTATAACAGAGATATACAGTAGTAACCTGACAGAAACACAGACAAACACTTGATATGTTTCTGTTATATCCATTTGGTTCAACCATCTGTTGTAAAGTCAAATGTGATGCAGTTTATTACTACAAATGCATGTGAAACACCATATGTTGAAATGACAGAGACATGGCAACCAAGTGGACACACAGACACAAAGACACAGAGACTCTTGTTCTTTTATTAAGGTAGATAAGCTGCCTGTCTGGCAGTCACTCTCAGTTGGCTGTATTCAGTATTAACATTTATGGGATTTGTACAAGCAGTGTTAATGTCTGTTATATGCCATTTAATGGAATGATGAATGCAATGCATTTCACCACTAAACATGTCTACAAAGTGCCAACAGTTGGAATGCCAGAGACATAGCAACTGGATGAACAGAACACACAGAAATGTATCATTTTATTAAGATGGATATAATGGCCTGGGCTGCTGTTTGGTCAACAGGAAAAATGTTATATGGACCAGTGCCAATCTGTTAACCAACAGACGAGGGGCCTCACATGAAGTTTGTATTAACAGACCACCAGTGTGTCACGTATGAACTCTTGTGTGGTGAGGACCACTTCACTGTCTGTGTCAATGAGAAGGGAATGACAACAACACGACACACAAACTCCTGTAAAGTCGTACGTCTGCCATCAGTGAACAGCTGCTGCTAATTGTTTAATCAAAAGTGAACTCGTATGATGGAGATGGCGGTCCTCTCGTGTTTTTATTGTACGGTTCAGAGTTTCTGTAAAAAACATCAGTTGCTGTTACTCTAATAGAGTATGAATTTAATACAACTGTAATATTAATATAAAATAGTGAACCTAAGCATTAAAATACAATAGAAGATTGTTCTGGGGAGATCTTGACATCATTTCTATCTTTATTGAGAACTTTAATTGTCCTTACAGTGATGACGGCTAACAGACTCATGCAGTGCGGTGCTCCTCGGTGCTTCAAAACTGACAGACGCAGTCGTTTAGTTTAGTTTGATACAAAGTTACAAATCAGTGACACAGCAAATGTCCTCAAAATTAAAAATCACATCAGTTAGTGCTGCTGCATTGGAATTCTGAGAGTTTACTGCCACAGAGAAATGCATGTTGTGTGTCTGATGATTTAAGAAAAGAAAGACATCCAGTAAATCAGACAAAGACAATCAGCACAACGTCAGACTGACAGAGAGCAACGGGGGGGAATACTGTTAGGAATTTAATGTGAGGGTCCGGAAAAGACAAAAACACACAGCTGTTACTGTACACTGTATGTGTGTGTGTGTGTGTGTGTGTGCGTGTGTGTGTGTGTGTGTGCGTGTATGAGGGCCTCTCATGAGCACAGGGTGGTCCAGCACACTCCATGCAGGCTCAGCTCACAGGTGTCAGAGGGGCTCTGAGCAGCACAGGACAGCATGGAGTGTCAGACCACCACTGGGCACAACCTCAGCTCATCTGAACCTGCTGATTTAATGTGCTGCTTGCTGTGATGAGGAAAGAAAGTCAAAGTGACTGAGAACAAAAAAACAAAAACAGCAGACAGAGGAGAAGAAGGAAACTGCAGAGAGCCAGCAGCTGGGCCACTGTGGAGCTGTGAGGAGAGACCACCGCAGCCCTGAGCGGCTCCTGACAAACAAGTATAATGAAGGCATCTGTGACTTGATGAACTAATTAATGAGTAAGAACTGAAATGAACAAACAAACATCCTGAGAGAATTTGTGAAGCACACACAGCAGAGAGACGCCTCATGTGAATTACGTCAGCAGAGAGAATCTGGCAGTCGCAGGGCCTCAGTGTATAAACATCTCAGTGTGCAGGCAGGACGGCTCAGTCAGGGGACAGACATGGAGTTTAAACAAGTGAAAGTTGGCCGTTGTTATCCTCACAGTAATACATCTTGTGAGAGACTGATTTATGATACTGAAGTGTATGGACTTTATTACAGTTTCTCGTGTCTTTTGCTTTTCTCGACAGTCTTTGGAAATCTTCTTGTCATCATTTCTATTTCTCATTTTGTTCAGCTGCACACGCCGACTAATCTTCTGATCCTTTCACTCGCAGCGGCCGATTTCTTATCAGGTTTCTTTGTGATGCCCTTTTTTTTGATTGGCATGATAGAAACTTGCTGGTACTTTGGAGTTATTTGTTGTTATTTGTATCAGGCACTTGCAAATATTCTTAATACTGTAGTTGTATATAATGTTGCTTTAATATCCATTGATCGCTACATTGCTGTCTGCCATCCTTTCTTTTACAGCTCAAAAATAACTTTAACTGTTGCAAAAGTCAGCATTGCTGTAGTGTGGCTGTTTGCACTTTTAATTACACTCGTACTTTTATGTTTGAGTGATATTGTAACAGAGCGATGTGAAGGAGCTTGTGCAGTATTCACTTATTATGAAATGATCATTTTTATTTTACTTGTAACGTTTTTTATTCCTTATTTCCTAATGATTGGTTTTTATATCAGAATATTTGTAGTTGCAAGAAGCCATTCAAGAGCCATCAACTGTGTGATAGAAAAGAGGCAAACTGTGGAGGTGAGTGACAGAAAAATATCAAAACCATCTGAAAGAAAAGCTGCAAAAACATTAGGAGTAGTCGTGGGGGCTTTTATTATCTGCTGGCTGCCTCTTTATGTGTACAATTTTTTTAATGATATTAATAACCGAATCACACAAATTATCAGGAATGTCTTTGTGTTGGTCAGTGAAGTGAACTTCGGTGTTAATCCAATTCTTTATGCTTTTCTTTATTCCTGGTTCAGAAAAGCACTGAAAATAATCCTGACGTGTAAAATATTTAGCTCAGCTTCTTCAGTGCTCAATCTACTGTAAATGTACTGTAAAAAATTACTGTAAAATTAATTTTCTGAGCTTAGATGTTTTAAATTATTTGTACATTAGTCCTTTGCTCACTTTTCTTATTAGCAGTGCAATACTTGGACATATTTCTTAACAATACAATCATTTCAAATTCGCTGTATTGTTTTTGTTACAATTGTACTCTATTGGTGTAAAGTGTACACTGTTTATGATTATTGTTTATTTCACCACAACTATAGTCATAAATCATATTCTTCTTATTTGAATGTGTAATAAACAGCACTGTAAATGTAGGAGACTCCTGGCAATTCCTATAAACACTTCAGCGTTTCTTGGTGACTTTTTTATTTTTTATTTTTACATTGTAAAATGATTATTGCTATTTCCATTATTTTGGGAGGGAATTATTTATTTGATCATAAATTAAGTAATGTGCTGAATTTTACCCATATCTGGAAATATAAAAATCTTTTATTATATAATTTGCACCGACTTTCAGATTTCACAACTAAAAACTCCACAGCTGAGCTCAGATGACGGCTGACATTCTTTTCAGCTTTGGTCAGGCAGTTGGGGATTTGTTTGAGAGTCAAATTCTATGAAATGTTCCTTTATTGTTTTACTTTTGTGTCAAACTAAACACTTCATTTTATTGTGAAGTTAATGTTTCCTATTCCTGCACTTTAATCCGCACTCCTCCTCACTAAGGCAGCAGATGACAGACGAGTGCAGACGGAGCAGTCGGCCTTCACTCCTCACACTGCTGGCTCACTAAATGACACTGAGGTGACTGTGAGGAACTGAAATGGACGACTGAGAAGGTCAAATGAGGTTTGATGTCCACAATTAAACGTAGGATTTGCTCTTTAGACTGACATTTGTTAATATTTGTGAAATCTTATTAGGTGCATACAGAATACAATTAATACAGAGAAACTTAAACCTTTAATAAAGTAATCACATTTGTATGTCAGTAATTGTCTGCCTGTCACCACATTTATTCCTTTTGATTGTCACATCACAAATTGTTCAGGTTTTCTCTCTCTTTAATTTGTCAAATGGTTGCTGGGTTGTTGTAGAGCACAATGGCTCAGAAAGTGTTCAGTTATCTTGGTAAGACTTTTAAAAATCTAATGACACAATGCAGAGGTGTGCGCTAATTCATGTCATTTGATATTTTATTTCTTTGTAATGAATGCTTTATTAAGAATTTGAACACAAGTGTCTTTAAGTGATCATTAACAAAGACCTGACACTTGATATCCGTGTGTTTAGATAAACCTCAGCTTGTTGATTTCAAACACGTGAAAGTTCTTTGTATCAAGTCGTGTCACGAATCCCAAACAATGCTGTGACTGTCCACTCAGATCCTAAATTTGATTCAGCTCATCGTATTTTCTGATTGTGATGTCTGTTCAGGTGAAATTCCATTATATAAACACACACAGCTGAAGTCATTTTGTGTTAAATTCCTTGACTTTGCTCTCTGGTGTCAGTTCTCATCTCAGGTTTCTCCTGTTTGCACTGAGTTTTATTTAATTTATTCCCTTGACGTCTCTTCCTTTCCCCTAACCACAGGCTGACGAGTTGCAGGTTACACAATCCATTACACTGATGAAGTTGTTGAAGTGTCTCCCTTCCCAGAATTCTATTTATTGTCCAGATGCACTAATGTAGATAAGTAATTTTTTTTTTGTGTATTGATGCAACACACAAGGAGAGCACAAAATAAAAAAGACAAACATGACACACTGTAATGTGATTTTATTATGTTTTATATCATGTACTTGCTATCGAGGCCACAAGCGAACTGACGTTGGCAATAACTACCCCCAGGGAGGTCAGGCCTGATTTGCTCTCAGAACTTCAATGTCAATTTCCACAAACATCACCATCTTTTCAAAGAGAACAATGGAATGACGATTTACTTAAGTTATCTGACAGTGTACCACACACTCCATGCCACCAGAACCCTATTTTGTATTTTAAAATGATTTATTATGTCATTTGTCAGAACATTATGGTGAGTTAGCACAAACAAACCTCTTGGGTGGCCATCTTGGAACTGATAAAACACTCAAAAGGATAAAATTTTGATTTTACTGTCAGGGAATTAAAAAGGAGATCCATCACTTTTGTGTTTTGTGTCTGGGATGTCAGCTGTGACAGATTCCTAGAAAAGACCATGCTCCTCTTGTTCTATTCCTCTGATAGATATATGAACTTCTGAACGTATCAGGGTGGACATAGTAAATCCTCTTGAACCCTCGGCCTGAGGACATAAATTGGATTGTGCTATGTGGTATCCAGAGGCTATCCCCTTAAAACAAGAGAACAGCAACAACAACATTTATTTATATAGCACATTTTCATACAAAAAGTAGCTCAAAGTGCTTTACATAATGAAGAAAATAAAAATAAAAGACAAAATAAGAAATTAAAATAAGACAACATTAGTTAACATAGAATAAGAGTAAGGTCCGATGGCCAGGGTGGACAGAAAAAACAAAAAAAAAAAACTCCAGAAAGCCCAGAAAGACCACCCAGTCCCCTCTGGGCATTCTACCTAACATAAATGAAATAGTCCTCTTTGTAGTTAGGGTTCTCACGGAGTCACTTGATGCTGATGGTCATACAGACTTCTGGCCTTTAATCCATCCATCATTGTTGGAACATCAAGGTGCTTTGGGAAGAGAAGTCCAGAAGCATCGCATGGGCACTGGTAGGGGTCATTGCACATATCCCAAAGAAGGTCATAACGGACCAAGGGGTGCCGTTTACCTCAGAGATGTTCAGGGAGGTTGCCAAATTGCTCCAAATCAGGCACCTTAAGACTTCAGTGTACTATTCTCAGCCTGATGGTCTAGTCGAACAGCTTAATAAGATGCACAAGCAAATGCTTCTCAAGGTGGGTTTGTACCTCATTATTCTTAGAGGGCTGTGCCCTTGACTGACCTGACAAGGAAGAGGGCTCCTAACTGGGAACAGTTACTACCCCTCTTGTTATCTGCATACCAGAAAGTCCCACAATCCTCTACAGTTTTTTCACCTTATACATTTTTATATGGGTAACATCCCCAGGGATTACTGGATATAATAAAAGATGGATGGAAAAGAGAGGTGCCCCCTTCAACGAATATCTTCAAATATATCACACAATTATACAATATATTTGGTAAAATCAGACCAATACTATGAGCTTATATGGAACATGCACAATCAGCCCAAATCTATTACCATGGTAAGATGCTCCTAGAGTTTGCTCTTGGATATCAGGTCAAACTTCTTCCACTTCCACTTTCCACTTCTTCCACACAAATTATTGGTTCATTGGCAAGGGTGCTATGAAATTAAGGAAAGGAAGTGGCTGGTTGACTATTTAGTTAAACAACCCAAACAGTGACGAGAGTTCAAAGCAGATACCCTGTCTGTCCGAGAAGCGATCAATGAAAGTCCTGGTTGGACCTCTCTGCTTAAACATAACATCATAACTTGACCCAGGAGTAGTTGTCTGAGAACACCTGTAAACACTTCCAGAAGCAAAATGAGGGGACTCATTTTTATGACCAGAGGGGACTGGGTGGTCTCGTGGCCTGGAACCCCTGCAGATTTTATCTTTTTCTCCAGGCGTCTGGAGTTTTTTTTTTTTGTTTTTTCTGTCCCTCCTGGCCATCGGACCTTACTCTTTTTCTATGTTAACTAATGTTGTCTTATTTTAAATTCTTATTTTGTCTTTTTATTTTTCTTTTCTTCATTATGTAAAGCACTTTGAGCTACTTTTTTGTATGAAAATGTGCTATATACATAAATTTTGTTGTTGTTGTTGTTGAAGTGGAACTTAAGGTGAAACAAATGCATAATTTAGGAATGATTGAGGAAAGTTTTAGTCCCTGGTCCAGTCCTATTGTATTGGTCCCAAAGGCCGATGGCAGTCAGCACTTTTGCAGTGACGTACGTCAGCAGGTTTCCTGCATATCTGATGTTGTGAGTGCATAAACTCCTCAAGCAACTCAAAAAAAGCATGATATCTGACCACCCTTGACATGACAAAAAGGTATTGGCAAATTCCTTTAAAGGAATCCGTCAAGAAAAAAAAAATTATTTATCACCCTTAGTGGTCACTGGCAGTATCGACTCCTTCTATTTGGGTTACATGGGGCACCGGCCACCTTCCAATGTATGGTGAACAGAGAGCTATGGCCCACAACTCTTATAGTGCTGTCTACCAGAATGACATGGAACACAAGCAGCAGGTTTGAGGGGTGCTCCTCACAGTATATCACAGTGGCAATAAGATTATTTTGGATGAATTGAAGCCAAATAATTGCACTATAGGGTAGGAGGTAGTAGAATTCTACCACAGTGTACCATAGTCAATGCTGTACTCAACTGGCCCTGTCCACAAACCAAACGGCAAGTACAAGCATTCCTGGCATTTGTGGGGTACTACCGCAGGTGTGTGCCTCATTTTTTCTAGAGGGCTATGCCCTTGACTGACCTGACAAACAAGAGGGCTCCTAATATAGTGGTTTGGGATGAAAAAATGGAAACAGACCCTTACACCTGCACCTGTATTGTTGGATTTTTCTCTGCCTTTTATTGCCCAAGCTGACATTTTGGACACAGGTCAATGCCGTGTTGAGCAAGAGTGTCGTTTGTGTAGAACATCCCATCGTGTTTCTGAGCCAGAAACTATTGGACCTGGAAACCAGGTATGCAGCTATTGAAAGGGAAGTATTGGTGAATAAGTGAGCTATTCTTCAACTGAGGTAGTACCTGCATGGCATGAATTCACTCTAGTCATCGACCAATCACCTTTATAGTGGATGGCACTGCACAAACAGTCAAACCAACATGTCACTTGATGTTTTTTGGACCTTCGGTCATTTAAATTCAAAGTCCTTGATCGCCACAGTTACCTCCATGTCAATGCTGATGTGCTTTCTCGGAGATATGGCCTCACGGTTTGGGCTACCTGACCCAATTGGTCTGGGCTGGGTGGGCCATGTCAAACACATGTGCTTAGGAGACAACCTCAAGGCTCATATAAATATAATTACACTCCCAACCAGGGGTTGGTGGTGTTGCCTAATGCTTTTTCTCGTCCTCCATCTGCAGAAGCAGTGATTGACCGTTGTATCCTGAATAATGTCATGTCACATTCCCAGCAACCTGAACCCACTTCTTCCTGCCCTGGCTGATGATATGTAAACACAGGCACTTGTCATTTGAGGGGACATCCTCTGAAAGTGTGGAGTATTTTTACAAGGAATTCACTTTAATTCTTTAAAAACTGCGAAAGAGACAACTTGTACTGTGTTAATGAAATACAGAAAAAATGTCTACATGTGTATTGTGTGTTCAGTTTGTACAAAATATTTCACTGCAGCAACCCTATTAGATGGAACAGCACGAGGATTATAAAGATGATTCAAAATCAGTCAAGGGTGCTTTTAACAATAAGTAAAACTTTTTAACAATTATAAAAAAATATTTTAAACAGTAGTGACAGGAAGAGAGTTCTCATCCAAATGTAATTCCTTTGTTAAAGGTTTAAGTTCCGCTGTTTCTATAGAATTGTGCACAATGCTGTTCTTTGAAGTATTACATTTATTTGTTCATTTCAGTTCCTAATGCTCTAATGACTTCATCAAATCACAGATGTCTTCATTATATTTGTTTGTCCAGAGCCGCTCAGGGCCTTCAGTGGTCTCTCCTCACAGCTCCACGGTGGTCCAGCTGCTGGCTCTCTGCAGTTTGCTTCTTCTCCTGTAACTGCTGTTTGTTTCTTTGTTTCTTATGGACAGTTTAACATTCTTTGAACATAATAGCGAGCAGCACATTAAATCAGTGGTTTAAAATGAGCTGAGGATGTGCCAGTGGTGGTCTGACACTCCATCCTGTCCTGCACCCAGTGCTGCTCAGAGCCAATTTACTGGCACTTTACAAGTGTTATTTAGACCAAAAGAAACCATTATGAAGGTCTTGGTACATAACAGTATTAGACATATATGAACGAAAGACCTGTGTGTGTGTGTGTGTGTGTGTGTGTGTGTGTGGAGCAGTTCACTCCGCTCGCATCAACCACAGCCATGGGAGCCATAAGTTCTCACCAGTCACTTCTGCGTTTGTTAATAACCTGCTTTGTAAGATGAGGCCGACTACTTGTGTACTAGACCCCATCCCCACCACACTACTTAAATCCTGCCTTCATGCCATAATCCCGACTGTTACAACAATAATAAACTCATCCCTTGACACTGGCTCCGTGCCGCTCACTTTTAAAACTGCTTCTGTAACCCCAATGTTAAAAAAGTCTGGCCTTGATGCTGACAATCTTAACAATTTCCGGCCTATTTCCCACTTACCTTTCCTATCAAAAGTTCTTGAGCGTGTTGTAGCTTCACAACTCACCAATTACCTAACCTCTAATAATATGATGGAACCCTTTCTTCGGGTTTCAGGGCGCAGCACAGCTGTGAAACTGCTCTGCTACGGGTAACCAATGATTTGCTTATGGCAGCAGACTCTGGACAAACCAGCATATTAATTCTCTTAGACCTCAGTGCAGCATTTGACACTCAGGTCAGACATGACATCCTACTGTCCAGAATGGAGAACATGCTGGGTATCTCTGGCACTGCCCTCCAGTGGTTCAAGTCCTATCTGACTGATAGGCAAGAGTTTGTTAGTCTTGGCAACAGTAGATCCAGCTCAGCGCCAGTCACACAAGGAGTCCCTCAGGGCTCTGTCCTCGGTCCTCTGCTTTTCTGTATTTATATGCTTCCCCTTGGCCATATTATACGTAGTTATGGACTGGGTTATCATTTTTATGCAGATGATACTCAGCTCTACTTCAATGTTAAAAGTGGAACTTCATCAGAGCTTTCTCAGCTCACAACCTGCCTTAGTGAAATTAAAACCTGGATGGAGCAGAACTCTTTAAAATTAAATTGTAATAAAACTGAACTCCTGCAAATTGGGACTAAAATGCAACTTAATAAAATGAGCTCCTTCCCAGTCCATCTTGGCAGTGATCTCATCAGACCTGCCTCTACTGTAAAAAATCTTGGTGTCATTCTTGATTCCTCCCTCACTTATTCCGCCCACATAAATCACATTAAGAAACTTTCTTACTTTCACTACCGTAACATATCCCGTGTTCGCTCCTTCCTCTCCTTCTCTAATGCTGAGAAACTTGTCCATGCTTTTATCACATCCCGCATCGATTATTGTAATTCCCTACTGGCAGGTGCCCCTTCTAATCTTATATCACAGCTCCAGCTTATTCAAAACTCAGCTGCAAGAGTCCTGACTCGAACCAGCAGCAGCGAGCACATCACACCCATCCTGCTCCGTCTCCACTGGCTCCCTGTGTCCTACAGAATTGAATATAAAATCCTACTAATAACATACAAAGCTTTAAATAACCTCGCGACAAACTACATCAGTGACCTTCTCCATCACTATGTGCCTGTCCGCCCACTAAGGTCCTCTGATTCTGGCCATCTTGTTGTCCTACACTAATCTACACTTCATGGGTGACAGCAGGGCCTTCAGCTGTATAGCGCCCAGACTCTGGAATGACCTACGAAAATTAATCAGGTCAGCTGACTCCATGAATTCTTTTAAAAAACAACTCAAAACTCATCTGTTCATTAAGGCTTTTAGCTCTACTTGACTTTATTACCCTTCTCTCAGTTTACTTCTCTGTCAAGATGCTCATGTAACCTGTGTGTGTGTGTGTGTGCGAGACCATCAATTATGTTGTCTGTTTTTTTTTCATAATTTACTGTCTTAATCTTCTTTATTTATTATCTGGTTTGTACAATGCTATATACTGTATATGCTGCCGTTCTTTATTATATTCTGTAAGTGCCTTGAGCATGGGAAAGGCGCTATATAAATAAAATGTATTATTATTATTATTATTATTATGGGAGTTGGTGTGAAGATGTAGAAGCTTATACAAGTGTGACTTGCCTTTGGTAAGATGGCGCATGCCTGCACTTTTAACGTTTTTCAGCACTTGCATGCCCCTCACTTCTCACTCAACCCAAGCAGACAAACTCAGCTTTGTGCTACATGCATGTTGTACATTCACACAACGAGCTACCATACGTTTACCTGAGACCGGTTCCAGCCTGTCCCGCTCAATTTGTGCCACAGCTGCACTCGACTACACGTCCATCTCAGATAACACAACCTGCCCGGCCCAGTTAGCTGACGCCTCTGTAACTTCACTAATATAATAAAACTGCTGGGGAGTCATTGGGTTGCTTTTTGTCCTGAAGACCACACACAGCTAGTATGAGTAATAAATTCAATTTTACCTAAATATTGCACCTAAACTCAAGTGTTACCCTTTCTAATTCTGGATGAACCACAGGCCACAAAATTAATTAACAAATGGAGGCCTTTATCAAACTGTTCACACATGTTCAGTATACAAGTGTCTTCTATAGCCCGTGAGTGTGTTGCCATGCACCTCAATAATGCGGTTATTCACAGATCACTGGTCTCTAAAATGCCATGTAAATGTCGGGTTATCAGAGGTAGATTTATCAGTGAATAACCTGGTTAAGTAACCCTGTAAACCGTTAAACGAGTAACACTTAAGGATTTTCTAGTCTGCACAAGTCCACTGCACTCTGTCAGCCTGTGAGTGTCTTTACTTCACACACACGCATCCCTCCCAGTTATTATTATTATTATTACCCAGCAGCAGCGGGTGTAAGGCAAGAAGCACACGTGCCGGTTTGACGCCCCTTTAATAAAAATTATAATTTGCATTTACAGATCGCCTTCCACAAACCCAAAGTCACTTTACATACAGATAAAAAAAATTACACAACAGACAAAAGAAGAGGAAAGTTTTCAGTTGAAATTTAAAGTTAGAGAAAGAGGAGCAAACTCTGAGAGACTGAGGAAGAGAGTTCCAGAGTTGAGGGGCCATAACACTGAAGGAGCTGCCTGCCCTCCCAGGGTGGAGAGTCTGGTGTGTGGGACAGTAAGGAGATTGCTGCTCGAGGACCTGAGAGAGCGACACAGAGTTCCTGTCTTTGGTGCATTGATTGGCTGTGCCAAGCAGTGGTGGCATGGGACTGGCACATTCTATTGTTTGACATTGTGCTCCAGGCAGCTGGTAACTCTTTTTTCTTTCCGGTCTATCAGTGCAGATGCTTTGCAAATACTATCTTATTACTGTATATAGAAAGAGTATAAAAAACTGGCCAAGTAACTATGGGCCAGTAAACTCATCATGCATCGTAGGAAAGTTCATGCTAGGAATTACTAAGGAGAAGCTTGAGCAGCACATGGCAAGAACAGGACTTTTACTGAAAAATCAGTATTGGTTCAGTCGACTGTGGTCATGTCTTACTAATATGCTGGAATTCTTTGAAGAAGCAACAAAAAGATATGATCAGACCTGTTGAAATGATGTTACTTATTCAGTCTTTATAAAGCATTTGATAAGGTACCACATGAGACATCAGGTGTCAAACTACAGGAAGTGGGAGTTCACGATGTGGGGTGTAGATGGCTGCTGATCTGTCTAAAACATAGGAAGAGTGTAAATGAACAAATGAACAAGCCTTCTCCTACCCGAGTAGGTTCTACGTTCGCGTCCTCCAGAGTCTTCATTCCCATGCAGATATCAACGGGCCCCTCCTAACGTTTGCTGGGTGCAGTCCTACCGAATGAAGCTATCTCGTCAGCCTCACTTCACTTAAGATCCCCAGTCTGCCGGGTGTCTTTCTCTAGCAAGAATCAAACCACCTCACGTTTGGAAACACCAAAACTGTGGAAGAAATACACATTAATTAAAGAAAGAAACTTATCTTCTACGATAGGAGAAGTTTGATTAAACCTCTTTGAGACCGGAACCAGGCACCAGGCAGGAGGAATCTTGTTCATTGTGTCTTTTATTTCTTTACAGTAAATGCTGAAGAGGGAGCAAAAATCACAGCAGTCTGTTACAGAATGATCACTAAAATCAGGGCAGAGGTTTATTTTATAAAGAACTGAATTTACAGAACAGTGCTGATTAAAGTATATATTTGCTCTGATCGGTTCATTCACTTACACCCAAATAAACATTTATTCTTCTACACTTTTGTTCTTCTCCTGTCTCTTGCTATTGCCCTTGAAACCCCTGTGTATGTGACAACAGTCCACCCTTGGTGTTTGCAGGATATCTGCTGATCAGCTCCTGGTACATTTTGTGTATTACATCAACCTTCTCCTAGCACATTCTTATCTTTAATTTACTTAACCATTTCAGTAGCTCTCTTCATGACATTTCTTAAAGAAATGCTTACAGTTTTCAATATGCACTGCAAACCAGAATATTAAACTCTTGCAACCTCTAAATTATTGTCACACTACCATATAATTTACCAAGCAGTCTAGTAGAGGATAGGACTTTGGGGACCTTCAAGACTCGACCTGATGTTACTCTGGAGGAATAATGCTGAAAGGACTGTCAATGTTTTTAGGCTGAATGGCCTGTTCTCGACAAAATGTTTCAAAAGTTGCAATGTTCTACTTACAAAGAATAAATATTCATAGCTTTTCATTAACTTTTCCTTTGAATAAATGGTACTCTGTCCGTTGAAGATCTGTATTTATTATTTAATGGTATTGGTCCCAATTAGAGCGGAAGTTATTTGGACATTTGTGCCCTGTGATGGAATGTCTCTCCATCCTGAGGTGGTTCCATAATGCTGTCAGAATGCTCTTCTTCTCTCCTCAGCCATACAGCATTCAGCACCAGTTATAAAGCACAAGTCCCAATCAGAACAATCCAGGACATTTGTCACATTTTACAAGTCTTTCCCAGCCACTTCAAATGGCTGATCAGACCCAACCCTGGGCAGAGAAGCAGTCCATCCTCTGGCACACACACTCATTTGTGAATCACCTGTACATCTTGGGCTGTGATTAGCTCTGCCGCCTCATTTCACGTAGTTTCACGTTCACATGAGAAAGCAAGTCTGACGTAGCAGACATTTTCACACGGGTACAACTTAGCGGTTCTCCATTAATTGTCTTCACCTTGCCGGTCAAGGCCTTGTAGTTCTTACCACTGTACATTACCAAGTGTTTGAAAAGTATAAAAACTTTCATAGTGACATTTTATAAAGTTCAGTACATGTTGTTAGAGATATAAATATAATAACTTAAACTTTATAATATCAAAAAGACATCAGTACAGTACCTACTGTACTGTGTTTCTATGTTAAAGTCTTTACACATAAAATGTTAATAAAGATAATGTCATCCCTTTATATACAGGTGCTGGTCATAAAATTAGAATATCATGACAAAGTTGATTTATTTCAGTAATTCCATTCAAAAAGTGAAATTTGTATATTAGATTCATTCATTACACACAGACTGATGTTTAATCAAATGTTTATTTCTTTTAATGTTGATAATTATAACTGACAACTAATGAAAGTCCAAATTCAGTATCTCGGAAAATTAGAATCTTGTGAAAAGGTTCAATATTGAAGACACCTGGTGCCACACTCTAATCAGGTAATGAACTCCAAACACCTGCAAAAGCCTTTAAATGGTCTCTCAGTCTAGTTCTGTAGGCTACACAATCATGGGGAAGACTGCTGACTTGACAGTTGTCCAAAAGACGACCATTGACACCTCGTACAAGGAGGGCAAGACACAAAAGGTCATTGCTAAAGAGGCTGGCTGTTCACAGAGCTCTGTGTCCAAGCACATTAATAGAGAGGTGAAGGGAAGGACAAGATGTGGTAGAAAAAAGTGGACAAGCAATAGGGATAACCGCACCCTGGAGAGGATTGTGAAACAAAACCCATTCAAAAATGTGGGGGATATTCACAAAGAGTGGACTGCAGCTGGAGTCAGTGCTTCAAGAACCACCACGCACAGACGTATGCAAGACATGGGTTTCAGCTGTCGCATTCCTTGTGTCAGGCCACTCCTGAACAAGAGACAGCGTCAGAAGCGTCTCGCCTGGGATAAAGACAAAAAGGACTGGACTGCTGCTGAGTGGTCCAAAGTTATGTTCTCTGATGAAAGTAAATTTTGCATTTCCTTTGGAAATCAAGGTCCCAGAGTCTGGAGGAAGAGAGGAGAGGCACAGAATCCACGTTGCGTGAGGTCCAGTGTAAAGTTTCCACAGTCCATGATGGTTTGGGGTGCCATGTCATCTGCTGGTTTTGGTCCATTGTGTTTTCTGAGGTCCAAGGTCAACACTGCTGACGAACTTTATGGAGATGCAGATTTCATTTTCTAACAGGACCTGGCACCTGCACACAGTGCCAAAGCTACCAGTACCTGGTTTAGGGACCATGATATCCCTGTTCTTGATTGGCCAGCAAACTTGCCTGACCTTAACCGCATAGACAATCTATGGGGTATTGTGAAGAGGAAGATGCAATACGCCAGACCCAACAATTCAGAAGAGCTGAAGGCCACTATCAGAGCAACATGGGCTCTCATAACACCTGAGCAGTGCCACAGACTGATCGACTCCATGCCACGCCGCATTGCTGCAGTAATCCAGGCCAAAGGAGCCCCAACTAAATACTGAGTGCTGTACCTGCTCATACTTTTCATGTTCATACCTTTCAGTTGGCCAACATTTCTAAAAATCCTTTTTTTGCATTGGTCTTAATTGATATTCCAATTTTCCGAGATACTGAATTTGGGACTTTCATTAGTTGTCCGTTATAATCATCAACATTAAAAGAAATAAACATTTGAAATACATCAGTATGTGTGTAATGAATGAATCTAATATACAAGTTTCTCTTTTTGAATGGAATTACTGAAATAAATCAACTTTATCATGATATTCAAATTTTATGACCAGCACCTGTATGTTTTCACAGAATATTTAACTACAGTACTGCCATCATTTATGGATATGTAATATTCTGTTTCATCTTGTAATGTCCATTTCAGTGTTTTGAAAATAACAATGACATAAATTGTATTATCAGCATTTTTATTTTTGAACAACCAAAATTTACTTTGTATTTAAGACCCTACCCGTCATATCCCACCCTTCAAATGAGCAGTCCAAACACTTCCTTAGGTGAAAATTGTGGGAGCCGCTCTTTATTTCTCACTAGTTAGATACGAGTCAGGAATGTTAACAATAAACAGAACAGACCAGGAGAACCCTGGACCCCTCGACAGATTGCACATCTGTATTCTTCCTATCAGGACGTGATTTCATTGGTGTAGATAGGGCCCACCTGACCTTTGACCTACACTGATGTGTAATCTGGGGTGGCAGGAGATTATAAAACTCTAGGGCCAGGCCAGAGGCCAAAGACAAGGAGATGTAGGAGTGTTTCAGCTTCAGCTAAAGGAGATTATCAATGATATCATGCAGAAGCAGATACTAAGAGTGGTTGTGACAAAGTCCATGTTATTGAGTTTGAGAAGAGAGATCTGTGTCAGGCACACATCCTTCTGTTTCTCAGCAGTGGAGATAAGCCATGAGAGATGATGTTATCAATAGGCTGGTAAGTGCTGAGCTGGCAGACCCTGCATAAGACCCTCTCCGTCTTTCGATCAAAGTTAAAAATGTGATCCACAGTCCATGTGGTCATTTGAATCTGTCAGCTCCATTTATGGTGGAGGGTCAATGCTCAAAAAATTTCCCAAAGTAATAATAGGAGGTGACATCGGCCAATGTGGATGGATATCTGAAAATAGGCAGTGATGAAGAGTGAAGATTACTAGAAGGACAGCGACGAATGAGTGGTTAGTAAATTACAACCAGTAACATAGAGATCTGTGCTACAGTGAAGAGTGCGAAGTACGTCTTCAAATACACATAAAAGGCACATGATTGTGTCAACATTGTCATTAGAGAGGTACCACTATTGATGATGATGAAATTAGGCAATTCGTGAACTCTCGGTATATTAGCACCTCCGAGGCAGTGTGGTGGTGGTTTGGATTTGATATCTGTGAGCATTTGCATACAATAATGCAGTTAGCAGTTGACTTGACTGGGGACCATCATATTGTATTTAGAGAGGAAAACAAAGTATGGACATTGGATAAGAGTAGAGATAGATAGATAGATAGATAGATAGATAGATAGATAGATAGATAGATAGATAGATAGATAGATAGATAGATAGATAGATAGATAGATACTTTATTAATCCCAATGGGAAATTCACATTCTTCAGCAGCAGCATACTGATACAATAAATAATATTAAATTAAAGAATGATAATAATGCAGGTGAAAAACAGACAATAACTATGTATAATGTTAAATGTTAACGTTTACCCCCCCGGGTGGAATTAAAGAGTCGCATAGTTTGGGGGACGAACGATCTCCTCAATCTGTCAGTGGAGCAGGACAGTGACAGCAGTCTGTCGCTGAAGCTGCTCTTCTGTCTGGAGATGATACTATTTAGTGGATGCAGTGGATTCTCCATGATTGACAGGAGCCTGCTGAGCGCCCGTCGCTCTGCCACAGATGTTAAACTGTCCAGCTCCATGCCAACAATACAGCTTGCCTTCCTCACCAGTTTGTCCAGGCGTGAGGCGTCTTTCCTCTTAATGCTGCCTCCCCAGCACACCACTGCGTAGAAGAGGGCGCTCGCCACAACTATCTGATAGAACATCTGCAGCATCTTATTGATATTATATTATATATATTTTATATATATATACAGTGGAACCCCGGTTTACAAGCAGCTCGGTGTACGAGTAATTCGGTTTACGAGCCGCGATCCGAGCAAAATTTCTGCCCGGTTTACGAGGCTTGCCCGTTTTACGAGCCGAGCTCCGAAACGTCACTGCTAGTTTCCGCTTCGCCTTTCTTACCCGGAAACCTCTACCCCTTCTACCCAGAGTCATATCATACATATTGGGTATTAACCATGTCTTCAAAGAAGGCAAGAAGTGGAAAGGACAGCAGCAAGAAGAAAAGGATGCTGTCAGTCGAGTTGAAGCAGGAAATTATAGAAAAGCATGAGAGAGGTGTGCGTGTGATGGAACTCGCCAAAATTTACGACCGCAGTACGTCCACGATATGCACAATACTAAAGCAAAAGGAGACCATAAAGAGTGTAAAAGTAGCAAAAGGCATGACCGTAATTACACCGCAAAGGTTGGCTATCCACGAACAAATGGAAAACCTGCTGTTATTGTGGATAAAAGAGAAAGAGTTGGCAGGAGATATACTTACTGAAACAGTCATAAGCGAGAAAGCTCGCATCATTTACAATGACCTGAAGCAGAAAGAACCATCCACATCTACGGATGTAGTAGAACCAGAATTCAAGGCTAGTCATGGATGGTTCGACAGATTTAAGAAGCGATCAGGCATTCACTCTGTCGTAAGACATGGCGAGGCAGCAAGTGCAGACCAGAAGGCAGCTGGCGAGTTCATCACACGTTTCGCGCAGCTCATCGAGGCAGAATGTTACATCCCCCAGCAAGTTTTTAATTGCGACGAGACGGGGCTTTTTTGGAAGAAAATGCCCCGTAGGACGTACATCACAGCAGAGGAGACGAAGATGCCAGGACATAAGCCGATGAAGGACCGCCTCACCCTTGCATTGTGTGCAAATGCTAGCAGTGTCTTTAAAGTGAAGCCACTGCTAGTCTATCATTCAGAGAATCCTCGAGCCTTTAAGACTCACAGGATTTTTAAAGAAAAACTGCAAGTGATGTGGCGCGCCAATCCAAAGGCATGGGTTACGCGGCAGTTCTTCATCGACTGGGTAAATCTCTGCTTTGGACCTGCGGTGAAGAAGTATCTTCAAGAAAACAAACTGCCTCTGCAAGCGTTACTCGTCCTCGACAATGCTCCAGCCCACCCGCCCGGTCTCCAAGACAACATCCGGGAAGAATATCAATTCATAAAAGTCCTCTACCTCCCACCCAACACGACTTCAATCCTGCAACCGATGGATCAGCAGGTCATTTCCAATTTCAAAAAGCTCTACACGAAGCATCTGTTCAAACGATGCTTCGATGTGACAGAAAATACGGAGCTAACACTCCGAGAGTTCTGGAAAGAACATTTCAACATCGTGCAATGCCTACGCATGATTGACCTGGCGTGGAAAGAAGTGACCAGAAGAACACTGAATTCTGCATGGAAGAAGTTCGTAAGCTTTTAAAAAGCAGGCAAAAGCAAACATCGTTGCATTGGTATCTTTGTACTAAAACTGAAACTGCTATAAGTGAAGGTGCCGAAAGTGCAGCCAAAAAGGCAAAAACAGATGATTAGCATAAAAAAAAAATCATACGTACGTAATGTTAAGTGTTAGGCTAAGTTTAAAGTTAAGAAAGTTTATTTTTTTACAATTCATGTACGTACGTACAGTTAAGAAAGTGCAATTTTAGTTTTTTTTGATGTGAAGGTGCCGAAAATGCAGCCAGTCCTCCCTCCCTCCCTCCTCAGCAGCTCTCCGTTATTTGCCGCCAAGGTAAGATTACATTTTCTTAAGTTGGTTTATCTTTTATTTAACTATATTTACTAATACAGTATTTTGATGTTTGTTTCTTATTTAAAAACATGTTTTTTTCCATTATTTATGACATTTTGGGGACTTTTTGGGAGGGCTGGAACGGATTAATCTCATTTCTATTATTTTAAATGGGAGAAAATTTGTTCGGTTTACGAGCAGATTGGGTTACGACCTCGGTTCTGGAACGGATTAAACTCGTAACCCGGGGTTCCACTGTATATATATATTGATATTATATAGAGATAGAGATACCACCCTGACAGCTTGGTTTAAGATGAATGAGAACACACCAGGAGTGAGGGATTATATTTACTGGGAATTTCCTGAGCATTTGAAGATATGAGGCAGAGATGGGCAGTGAGAAGGCAGATAAAAAAGATACCGTTATTGTCTAACACTGCTTGTACTGCACATTACAGGGGCTTGAGGACCTTAGAACAAACAAAGAGGTGGTCTGTGGATCATTCATGGAGGCTGTAAGAGTGAGGAGCCTTGTCAATGATGATCAGTTATGGAACAGGTCCTTTGAAGAGTCTGTACTATTGCCTCAAAGTGATTATTTACACACTTCTTCTGGTCTTTAATATCCTGCCACACCTTCTCATTTGCAATCTCATTTGTCTTGAGCATATCATTTATTTATTTCTTTATATCTTTCTTGAGCTCCTTTATGTCCTGAGCGGTGGCCATTGCAGTGATCATTACCTTCAGTTCAGACAGATTGTTTTGGCCTTTGTGCTCCGCAGATGAAGTGACAAGACCTGTTACAGCCAATGCTCCTGACTCGCGAGGAGTAGATGAAAATGTGGAAGGCAAGGCAATTTCCAGTTTCAATGAATCTTCTGGAATCGACGAGCTATCGTGACCTGCATCACTTACACATTTGCTCCCACTTTTGCTCTTGACTGGATACAGTGCAGTGGCCCGGGGTCCCGGGAAATCTGTGCTTTCGCTTTCTGAGCGCTCATGTTTATATACGCTTGCATATAATGTAATAGAACCTCCTCGAGTTGGGTAAATACAGGATACCTCGGGGTGATAAAAATAAGAGAAAAATTAACACCGCTGCGAACAGAGTTCCACTTCAGACGTCCATCTCTCTTAATGGACGACACCAAATCTATAAGGAATGTTTTAGTGAGGATTTAAACACAAGTATCTTTTTAAGTGATCATTCAAAGATACTGGATACGTTATATCAGTGTGTTTAGGTAAATGTCAGCATGTTGATTTCAATCACATTAAGTTCTTTTCTCAAGTTGTGTCACAAATCCAGAACAATGCTGTGACTCTCCAATCAGATTCTAAATTTGATTCATTTCATCGTATTTCACGATTATGGTGTCTGTTCAAGTGAAATGCAATTACATAAATACACACAGCTGAAGTCATTATGAAGTTATATGGGGGACCTGTGTGAGGGTCTATGTAACAAAGAATCTGGGAGTGCGAATAAAAATATCTCATGTTGTTGGGAAAGGTCACCCCAAAAACCCTTCTATGATAAAACACGCAGTGTAAAAGGGCAAAACAAAATGTAACAAGTTAGACGATGCATGACATGTTTTAGCATGGAACAGATCAGTGGAGCGGATTATGTAACCTGCAACTCGTCAGTCTGTCATTAGAGGAAAAGAAGAGACGTCAAGGGAATAAATAAAATAAAACTCAGTGCAATATGGAGAAACCTGAGACGAGAACTGACACCAGAGAGCAAAGTCAAGGAATTTAACACAAAATGACTTCAGCTGTGTGTGTTTATATAATGGCATTTCACCTGAACAGACATCACAATCAGGAAATACGATGAGCTGAATCAAATTTAGGATCTGAGTGGACAGTCACAGCATTGTCTGGGATTAGTGACACGACTGGACACAAAGAACTTTCACGTGTTTGAAATCAACATGTTGAGGTTTATCTAAACACACAGATATCAAGTGTCAGGTTTTTATTAATGATCACTTAAAGACACTTGTGTTCAAATCCTCACTAAAACATTCATTATAAAGAAATAAAATATCAAAACACACGACTTAGCACACACCTCTGTATTGTGTCGTTAGATTTTTAACTCTCTTGCACTTTCTGTGTATGAAGCAGCAGGAGCCATTGTGCTCTACGACAACCCAGCAGCCATTTGACAAATGAAAGAGAAAGAAAGCCTGAACAATTTGTGTTGTGCCTATCAAAAGGAAGACACGTGAACTTACACAATATTTATCTGAGCATAAATAACAAGAATAAATGGCTGAGAGAAACGGCACGGCTGAAAAGTGAAGAAGTTCAATGAAACCCGATAGGAGAACTTGAGAACTTTAGCCTCAAAATGGCTTCAGCATCATACAAATGATAATGATAATAACACTTACATTAAAAAATAGACATATGAAATAAAGTATCAAGTATGATATTAGCCTTGATGAGGGGTAATATATAAAATGACATTTCATGTTAATACTCCTGAAATAAGATCACTGAATCAAATGTATTAATGTCCAAAGTTAGAATGTTCAGTCGATAGTCAGAGCACTGCTTGAGATTAATAAAATACAACTAAAGAATGAAGACCCTAACTTAAAAACTCTAACTTGAAACCATCGTTGTGATCATAAATAAAGGCGTTTCCTGTTTAATAATTTTACATTACCAGATACTTCATCATTTCACCGATGTCCTTTTTTGTTGTTTTCTTCATTCCATTTTCTAATCTAATTTTTCAAATAAACGGCTGTGTCGACTGGAAGCACTGGGCAGTAACCCACTGAGAGCGGCTTGTGCCAGGAGGACATCGGCGGGGATTTCAATGTCATTTATAACAAATCAACTCACTGACATGTCAGACGATTTACAGACACACTCTGACAGAGCAGAGCAGAAGTCACAGCAGTGCTTAGCAGTCCTGTGTGTTTATTATGGGGCTGATTATCAGACATTTTAATAATTAAACTTAATTCATATAAAGAATATTGATGTGCAGTAAGAAACACAATCAGAATACACTGATAACGATAATAATAATATGAGAAACAAAAGAAGAAACTTCTAGAACTTGAGAAAGGTGATTATAGTTACATAAAATGCATCATATACTGTAAAATTAGGGTTTATTGTGAAATTGTGAATTTCCCCTTGGGATTAATAAAGTATCTATCTATCTATCTATCTATCTATCTATCTATCTATCTATCTATCTATCTATCTATCTATCTATCTATCTATCTAAAACACAAATAAATACAAATTGTGAGATCCAAATATTACTGTGCACTGTCATTATGTTTTAAAACTTACAATAAATGAATCACTGAAGAAGCAAGGTGACATATTTTAAAACTCAAGATTATTTTAGATAATTTTCCGAACCAATGATAAAAGAAGCATAAATAACTGGATTAACTCCAAAGCTCACCTCACTGACTAATAATAAGTTCTTTATTTCATGTAAGATATAAGAAGTAACAACAACACAAAAATCAAACAAACTGAAAGGTAACCAGCATACCATAAAGACGCCCACCACCAGTCCGAGGGTCTTTGCTGCTTTTGTTTCAGATGCTTTAGATTTGTTTGAATTGCTGCTCTCTAGCGACTGCGTCTTTTCAATCAAACATCTAATAGCTTTAGAATGCCTTGTGGCAACTATAAATATTCTTGTATATGCACATATCATAACTGAATATGGGATAATAAAAAAGAATATTAAAACACCAATAACTGAATACACATATCCATATATTATACACCTTTGCTCACAAATCCCTGTTTCAAAATCACCGAAATATAAAAGGATGAATGTAAATATAAATGAATACGACCACATCAGTACAGTGCTGATCTTTGTGATATTCACAGTTATTTTTGAACCATAAAAGAATGGATTTCAAACAGCGATGTAGCGATCAATTAATATTAACACCAAATGAGTAACAATAACAGTAAATGACCCAAAATACCAGCAGGTTTCAATCTGAATAATCAAAGAGAAGGTCAACACAAAGAAACCCACCAAGAAATCAATCACTGAGAGTGAAAGGATCAAAAAATTAGTCTGCGTGTACCTGACCACAGGCGTCTGCAGGTGATATTTAAACAGTCTCTACAGGGATTACAGCAGCCTCTCTGCCATTTCTTTATCGTCAGATGTTCTTTGTCACTCTTAATGAACCCCAGGGGACTCTTTAATCATCACTGTGTGTTTTTAAACAAGTAACCGGTTACCACCAACACACACAGACAGTCTGCAGTGCGGCCCAAGCTGCTGTTATTTGTGATCTTCAGCACTGCTGTTAGTTTTTACAGTCTGACCTGTGATACTTACTGCTGTGATTTTTATATTCAGTTTATATTCGGTACATATTGACATCAGCAGGCTGCCTCAGCTTTACTCATTTCTTCTGTACGGCCAACAGTTCATGTTTAATAAGAGAGACGGGACACAGCAGGAGTGATGATAAGAGTGCATTGAGTGTCTGTGAACTCAAGTCATTTTACTGTCTGTGCCCAGCTGAACTCAAACATGGGGCAGCATTTCAATGCCAACACTCAGCCAGCTCTCATATCTTAGAGAAAGTCACACATGAGGGAGGATGAAGCTTATATAAATGTCATATGCGGCCAAGAAGCTGTTAACCTAGAGCAGTCATTGACCCTTTGCTACCCCACAACTTCAGACTCTGAGGCTCATTGGCTATTCTTGTTGACAATATTATCTGATTGGTACTATTCAGGTCATAAAATGATTTCTTCAAAATGTCCCATATATTTGTCTCTTTCTTTTTTGTCCGGTACTGCGTTGACATCGTGCACCAGAAGGCGTGAGCTTATTCAGTGCGGTAGGAGCCCACAGATGGCCGGTTGCTTGTGTTATAACACACTTGACTTGGCGGCGATCAACGCACATGTACTGTACAAGGAATGCACGGGGGCCACTGAGAAAAGAAGAGTGTTCATGGCTCACCTTGAAGAGGAGCTTCGTTGTCACTTCTTACAAGAAAAGGTGATGGATAAACCAAAAGAGGATGCAACATCGACAAGCTTGTGTTCCAAGACCGCTGCTCCCCCAGCCCCTTCAGTGTAATAGTAACCACAGCACAGTGAAGTGTGTACATTACAACAGGTAGACATCTCGTAAATGTAGGAAGGACGGTCCTTGGGGGTGTGTGAACTGTTAACATTTGAATTCGATGATTGCATATAGCGCAGAGCTGACCTCTCTGTACTATTCTTTCCTCTGCATGTCCTGGAGTACAATAGAAACAACACCGTTCACCAAAACGTGGAGACTGAGTGTTGACTGAGAGAATAAAAGTGAAAAAAAAAACGCAAACTTTTACAAGTACTATAAATTTACACCGGCTGTTCCAGACACAAATCAAATGTATGTTTTATTGTATAATATTAACAATAATAGTAGCTCACTGCTCAAAATGCTAAATTTGCCGAGGAGCTAGTTTTGAACTCATGACAGCAGGATTATAAGTCGTCAGTTCTAACCGCTGCACCACGGAAGCTGTTGTATCATCCTTGCACCTTTTGTGAAGGTGTTGATTTGGTATTTGGCCATCAGCCTTCACACATTATACAGTTCATGTCTACATTTTGTCATTTATTACTAAAACATGAAAAATCATTTCTGTTTTAATGTTGTGTTTACATAGATTGTTGTAGACACAAAACACACATCAAATTATTTCCCCTTACAATTCTGGGTAGCTCACTCCCAGATAGTCAATCAAGGCAGGAACTGCGAGAACTTCTTGCCTGTTCTGAGGCGGTGGGGGGGAATGGTATAGCAGGCTGCCTGCTGCTTGGGCTTATCGACACATTTACAAGACAAAAGACACTGACGGAGAGGGGCGAAGGAATTTAAGGTGGGCTGGAATTACGAGTTTTTTCGTTGGCTCTGGTAATTCTAGTGTTAACAGTGTCTCCCTTTTCATTTTCCTTTTTGAAATGACATCAACAGTCATCTTTGTTCCACGTACTAACTGTCCGCTTTTACTAAAAATTACATGAAGCCACAAACTCGAAGCCCCTTCCTTATTTCAAGATGGTCTTGTATTTGATTTGCGTGCCCAGTGCACTGCAAATTGTACTCTTTGTACATCTTTAACTAGTCTCTTGTGTGGTGTACTGTTCCAGATTGCTTTAAATCTTCTAATATTTGTTCCTGTTCACAAAACTGATCAAATTAGCTGCCTCAGTGATTACAGGCCTATTGTTCTTACAGCAGTTCCAATGACAATGTTTGAAATGCTTGTTCTAACCCATCTTAGGTCTGTTACTGCTACTGACCTCGACTCCTTTCAGTTTACATATCGAACAAATAGATCTGTGGACGATGTTCTCAACACGGGTCTCCACTTTGTACTTGGAGTAGCAGGACTGTAAAGGAACTTACGCCAGAATACTGTTTGTAGACTTCAGTTCGGCTTTTAACACCATTGTTCATGAACTGTTGTTAACTAAACTTCTACAGAATGAACTGAATCCTACCATCTGTAAATGGTAACGAAAGAGCTTACAGAAAGGAGGAGTCTCTTCTTATGTCTTGGTGGGCTTCTGACAACCTGGTGTTCAACACCACCAAGACAGTGGAAACGGCCATTGACTTTCACAAACAGCAGATTTGCTCCTTCAGACCGACATTTGTGAATATTTGTGAAATCTCATTAGCCGCAGTTGCAAACCTCATACAGAATACAACACAATTAACACCAGAATTACCAGAGCCTACGAAAAAACTCGTAGATCCGGCCCACCTTAAATCGCTTCTTAAATCCGTTCACACCTCTCCGCCAGCATCCTTTGTCTTCTAAATGTGCTCATAAAAGACAAGCTGCCAGCAGCCGGCTATTCCATCCCCCCACCGACTTAGAACATGAGCGAACTTTTCCCAGCTCATGCCTTGATTGTTTATCTGGGAGTGAAGTGGAGTTTTACAGTGCAAATAATAGATCGTTATTTGGAAGGCACGCATGAAATGAGTCACTTACTTAGAGAGTCAGATGGGGGGAGGGTTGATGTTAGAGCACCTGAGCTTATTCAGTGCAGCAGGAACAACGCACGTTGATCTTTTTTCTGCTTTCAGTACACGTGCCTTCCCTGTTTATTTATATATCGCTGCCTGTCTGTCTCTCTATTACGCAGTGCTCGGTGTGTCTGTGTGTTATGGATCTTAAAAATAACAGTTAAAAAATATTTTAAAAGGAGCATCCCACATGAAAATATAACGATCTCATTAACTGACAGTGCATACCAATTTATAAATTTTATGTCCATTTGAGGTTAAAAAGAAAAAGAAAAAAAAGCAACACTTTTTCCCCAGCGGGGAATCAAACTCTGTGAGGCAGCAAAGCTACTGTTCTCTAAGGGGCAAATCTTAGCACGTTACGCCACGGAAGCTGTCGTATCATCTTTTAAGCTTTTGTGAAAGTGTTTATTTGATCTTTGGAACTCGGGCTTTACACATTCTATAGTTTATGCCTACTACATTTTGTAACATTTATTACTAAAATATGAAAAAGTTTCTGTTTTAACAATGTGTTTACACAGATTACTTTAGAAACGGATCACGCATTTCATGCGTGTCTTCCAAATAAGGATCTATTATTTCCACTGTAAAACTCCACTTCACTCCCAGATAATCAATCAAGGCATGAGCTGGGAAAAGTTCGCTCATGTTCTAAGTCGGTGGGGGGATGGAATAGCCGGCTGCTGGCAGCTTGTCTTTTATCAGCACATTTAGAGGACAAAGGATGCTGGCGGAGAGGTGTGAACGGATTTAAGAAGCGATTTAAGGTGGGCCGGATCTACGAGTTTTTTCGTAGGCTCTGGTAATTCTAGTGTTAATCCTTCAGAGAACAGCTTTGTGTTCAGTTCTATAAAAACAGTGAAACGTAAACCTTTAATAAAGGAATTACGTTTAGATTTGAAGAACTCTCTGCCTGTCATTGCTGTTTAAAAGTGGTTTATATATATGTTAAAACATTTTTACTATTTTCAATGAAGGAAGATTGACTTTATTTATTGTGTGTGTGTAGTTTTTGTATTGAGGATTATTGGAGTACACTGTGCCAACTGTAAATACAACCTCATTTATTTCTGTTTTTGTCCTTTTTTTATTTGCTTTTTAATGGAGGGTCAGCGCTGAAGGCCCACCTGACTGCTTGTTTTTGTTGTATATCACTTGTGTAATAAACTTGCACCTTTCACATGTCATGTTTGGTCTGTGTCTCTTCTCTCCTCTGATCCCGCTCAGCTCGTGATCTAATAGACCTCCAGACTGTAGATTGGGAGCCACTCTCTGACTACAGGGGATATCACAACCACCGCACCGGACAACCAGTGAGACAACCTGATTCTGCCAAGGAGAGGACCAAGGTTATGATAGTTTTGCCTTTTCATATTAGTTTTTATTTCTATATTTTTTCTGACCTTACTTGGAAATTCAGTTTAATTTTAGTTTTCTGTCATAATGTATTTTTAGTTTTAGTTTAGTTTTTATTTCACAAAGACATTTCTATTTTATTTTTATATGTATTAGTTTCAGTTTTAGTTTTAGTAATTATGGCATGGAGCTCCTACAGAGTTTAGTTTTGTGTCACAATCAGACAGAACTGTACACTTAACAGATTTGGAAACGAGTTTAATGTTAGTGGAAGTTTACTACACTACATGGTTTACTATCTGGTTTTGTGTTTGTCTGATAAAAACAAGCATAATCAAAACTAGATACTGAATATGCACAATTTTACACAATTTTATCATTTTTAAAATATTTTCTCATGAAAATCACAGAGCTTAGGAAGAACAGGGCTCTTAGACTTGAATGAGTGTGCAGACCCCACCTTGCTGTATTGAGGGAAACAAAGAAAACGCGCATGTAGTGTCAGGGTTAGGGGCCGTGAGACTTGAATAGCCCACCATAAAGGACAGTAAACCCATAATGAGCAGAGCAAGAGCAGGCAATGGGAGTCCGGACAGGCATAAAACGACAGAGACAGCCTCTTAGATTAAGAACAATATATACATTATCTAAACCAGTTTATCTATCGCAGGATCACAGGAAACCTGGAGCCTACCCAAGCAGGTTTGGATGTAGCAGGAAAAATCCCTGGTAGGCAATATGAATGATAAGGCTGATGTTAAGGAAAAAAAGAATATGATATTTCAACTATCTGTTTTGAGAGAGAAAAACATTGAAAAAAGGGAGACATACATTTGAAAATATAATTCTGCTAATAGATTACTTTCATATTATCAGGTATTTTGAACTATCAGGTGAATATGAACTAAAAAAGAAAAATTCATAAATACAGAATAAACACAAAAACCCATTGGTATGTTTAGTTTATCATCACTTGGCAGACTCTCTTCGCCTACCTACCTTTGTTTGTATCGCTTGATTGTTAAATGAAGTTTTTAAAGCAAAAGTGATTGGTCAGTAACAATATGCTGATCTTGTATGAAGACCGTCAGTCTCTCCATCAGCGCTGTTTTATTTTCAAAAACCAGGAGTGATCTCCCCTCTGCTTTCTTGTATACTCAGATATGGGGATGGATATTTGAGGAGTAAACCGCAAAACAATGATTAGAATTTTTTTATCAACAACAAATCAAATCAAATTAATAATATATTGAACAATTATTATAAAAGTAAAGTTGAATAAATCGGACTCTGCAGCTGCATGAATAAAAAGAGAGCTCAGTGCTGCGTCAGGTGCCAGGGAAGCAGAGACTGCCACTCAGACAGAGTTTGCCTGCCTGCAACGAGCCAACAGCAGCTTAGACTTTACATTCAAACAAGAACCATGTCATGGATGACTCTTACTACATGGAGAGGGAGGACCAAAACTTTACAACACCACACATTTATTTATTTATTTATTTATTTATTTATTTATTTATTTATCATATGGTTGATTGGCTGTTCTGTGAGTTTGTATCATTTCTTTTTTATATTCTGTATCTGTATATATTTAAATTCCCCTTGGGATAAATAAATGTAATCTAATCTAAAATATATGGGATTCATATGTAGAGAATGTTTTTAAGATTATGTCTGAAATTTGATTAAACATACATTTTCCTTAATACAGAATATGGTGGACGGCTGGGGCTCATGCCCAGTCGGGACACCTGGAGGATGGAAGGACCGGGAGAGGAGCAGCACCTCACCTGGGACACGAGAAGGCAGCCACCCTGGTGGGTGTTGGGGGCACATGGGGCACATGGACATTGGCTAAGCCCTGGACTGCAGCATTTCCGTCACATCAGGAAGTACTGCAGGAAGATCATCAGGGAGCACCTGGAGCACATCTGGGTGATTATAAAAGGAGCCGTGTCCCCCCATTCGGGAAGGAGGATTGAGGGCAGCAAAGATAAAGAAAAGACTGTGAGCAATAGTGCTGGTGGGTTGTGCGCTGTGTGTGAGGTGCAAAGGACTGTGTAGTGAAGACTTTGGACTTCTGTGTGTCCTGGTGTCTGTCTGTAGTCAGGCTGGTCTTCGACAAGAGTAACAAACATATTTGTAAATACACTGTGTGTATGTAGACATGCAAAATACTGTGTGTTCAGTTTGTGTTTCATAAAGATCATGTGTGGCTTTTGTGGTTCCTCTGAAAAATTAAACACAGGCTTCCCAAAGAATCCAATTTATTGGTGACAGCATGTTTAGGATGAGATGTACTCCATGCTAAAACATCTCATGCATTGTCTAACTGGTTATGTTGTGTTTTTCCCTTGTATGCTGCGTGTTTTATCATGGAAGGGTTTGGGGTGACCCTTTCCAACAGCATGAGATATTTTTATTCCCATACCAGATTCTTTGTTACGTAGACCCTCACACATGTTCCCCACCTCTAGTTCTCTTATTTTTGCACTCACCTGGCCTGGAAGGAGACACAGCCGGCAGACACTCACTTGACCGTGGACTACGGATTCTGACTTCATGCTGAACTGACTGCTACTGTGCTACACTTCACCTAACAGAAGACGTCTCCTCTGTTCTCTGTAACCCCAGATGGCAAGAGCTGAGCAAATAGTAATGCAAGCAAGTGGAGCAGACAATAAACCTTTATTCAGTCATTATAGAGTTTAACATTCTTAAATGTGCCCAAAAAAGTGAAAACAAATACAAAGGTAATTGGATGTGCAAATCAGAGATACAAACTGGCTATCTGCGGAGCTGTCACAGATGATACAACACCGACACACCTAAATGTGTGAGGCATTTCAGTCTCTTAATGGCTGTGTGGCTGTGATTGTTCTGCTTCTCTTCTTTCCTATATCGTCACTTCAATTCATCAGATGATGACTTTTTAAAGATTGTGAGGGCCAAGTTGAACACTTCAAGCCCTTCTCTGTTTAACGTCATTTTCACAGACTGTATCAGTACACGTCTATGAGGTCAGCATGCACAAAGATAACCAATGGTTCAGGAGCTTCACTTTTACACATCTGGGAAGTCCAAAAAATGTTTTAAAGATTTGACCTTCTAATTCTGAATGGTCTGAAAATGGTGTCTGTCTGCTCTTCAGACTGCAGAGAAAATCCCCTCAGTGTGAAACGGCCCTCTGTCTGTAGCAGCACATCCTCCTTCTATGTGTACACGAGCTGCTCCTTGGAAAGCACACTTACAGTTAAACTATACAGCAATAATAACATTAAAAAATAAAATTGTGCATAATACTCTGAACAAATGAAATAATGTGATATAAAACATAATAAGATCACTTTACACTCTGTCATATTCGATCTTTTAATGTTTGATTTTTGCAACAACACTACAAAGACAAATTCCTCACCACATTAGTGCACCAGGCCAATAAGGAGAATTCTGGGAAGGGAGACACTTCAACAACTTCATCAGTGGAACAGACGGTGTAAACCACAGCTTGTCAGCCTGTGGTTAGGGGAAAAAAAGAGACGTCAAGGGAATAAATAAAATAAAACTCAGTGTAAAGTGGAGAAACCTGAGACAAGAACTGACACCAGAGAGCAAAGTCAAGGAATTTAACACAAAATGACTTCAGCTGTGTGTGTTTATATAATGACATTTCACCTGAACAGACATCACAATCAGGAAATACGATGAGCTGAATCAAATTTAGGATCTGAGTGGACAGTCACAGCATTGTCTGGGATTAGTGACACGACTTGACACAAAGAACTTTCACGTGTTTGAAATCAACAAGCTGAGGTTTATCTAAACACACAGATATCAAGCATCAGGTCTTTGTTAATGATCACTTAAAGACACTTGTGTTCAAATCCTGACTAAAGCATTCATTACAAAGATATAAAATATCAAAACACACGAGTGAGCGCACACCTCTGCATTGTGTCGTTAGATTTATAAATGGCTCACAAGATAACTGAACGCTTTCTGTGTATGAAGCAGCAGGAGCCATTGTGCTCTACAACAACCTAGCAGCCATTTCAGATATGAAAGAAAGAAAGCCTGAACAACTTGTGATGTGACTATCAAAAGGAATAAATGTGTACCTATTTAGTATTTATCTGAGCATAAATAATAAGAATAAAAGGCTGAGAGAAACTGCAGGGCTGAAAAGTGAGGAAGTTCAACGACAGCTGCAGAAACCCGAGAGCAGAACTTGACCTCAGATTGAAAATGAAAGGTGATGTTCATCCCACTGACGAGTATTCACAGTCATCACCAATACCATCACTCAGTCGAGTTCATGAACTGCATCATAATAGTCCTCAGGATTTCTATATCCCCTGACTGCCCGTATTACAGGTTGGTTGAAATCCCTGCATTGTTTTCCATGGTGCATTAGAGTTCTCTCTGTGTCAAGCAACACTCAGTTTACACACAAAGCACAGCCATCTGCATGTCCTTGATAGAGTCGAGCAACCATCTCACACAACCTTCTCCTGTATTTCACAAACAGTTCTTCTGAGTTAATTGGTGCATCAAAGACAGAAATGAAGGCAAAGACTCAAAGCAGCTGCGGCAAATCCCAAAGAGTTCAGACTCTTTGAAGGATCATCCTCTATGACTGATCCATCTCATGAGTTGTAATAAGATTTGGGGCTCCCCTGTGCCTTTGACTTCACACCCTCTGACTCTGAACATCACACTGTAGTTTGGCTCTGGTTGTATTTGGTGTCTCCTGGGCCCGCACTGCTACAATGGCCGCGGTATTCTTATGATTTCACTCTCCGTGTTCCTCTGGGGTTTCTATTGTATGAGCATTGAGTGTGCACAGACTAGGGAATCCAGTAATCGGGAGCCAGGGATTCCCGGACTTTTTTCATTCCCGCATTCCCGGGAATGAAACTGCTGTAATTCCCAGGAAAACGGGAACGGCCAAGCTCGCATATATAGCGTGTAAAAGTGTAAAAATCGATCAAGAAATAACAGAGTTATAGTTCAAAATAATTAAGGTGGCGCTATTGCTGCAGCTTGCACGTCATCAGACAACAGCTTTGAACAGCAACTTGAAATTGCAATGCGTCAGTCTGTTGCGTCCACATTATCTGTGCCAAGAAACTTGCCATCACAGAATGATGACAACAAACTGGATGCATCAGTAAAAGCTGAAATGGCGGTGTTTCAGAGCAATGGCAAGCGCGGGCGTGGTTTAAAACAAGTGTATCAGTATCTGATGATTGTGCCGCCTACTTCAGTGGAGACAGAGCGTGCTTTCTCAGCGGCTGGCGTACTTCTGTACGAAGGTGCGGTGTCGCATGGACGACCGCACGACTGGACATGTTAATAATAATAATTCATTACATTTATATAGCGCTTTTCTCAGTACTCAACGCGCTATCCACACAGGGAGGAACCGGGAAGCGAACCCACAATCTTCCACAGTCTCCTTACTGCAAAGCAGCGGTTCTATTACTGCGCCTCCTGTCAGGACGTTGTGCTTTCTATGCTCTTATTACTGCAACTAAAGATACATGTACTTCTATGACAGCATGAACTGCTTGTAGATAAGGTTAGTCTTTTATTTGTGTCAACATATTGCAGTAGTTTTATTAAAAATAAGAGTCGGTCATTCTAAAACCGTTCACGTGAGAGTCCTGGGAATGAAATGTGGGATTCCCGAATTCCCGGGAATGGATAAACCTGTCCGGGAATGGATTCCTTAGCACAGAAGTCCTTAATAATTTGTACAATCATATCCTCGGACAATTCATCATCTCTGGTCTGGTGCATCACATCTGTATTTCTTTTGCCCCTGACTTCCTTAGCTTTGGGTTTTTCACGTTGTCTCAACATACGTTTATGCATTTGATTCTTTTCCCTAATGGATGCTTATTGCTTTTGAGATGCAGCTGCCAGTTTCTGTCCATCTAGCAGTTACTCTTTGTTAGACATATTAGGTGTTAATATTTGAAGTGCACCCTATTGGCTTGTGTTTTTGTAATTCAGGTAGCAAGAATGTGCACTGCATTTGTCATTTCAACAGATGGCACATCACAATCATTAGCACTACTTTTATGAATCCCATACCAAATGTTTTACAACAGAGACAGAGCAACCTGACAGACACAGAGAAACACAGAAACACATACAGGCACTTCATATGTCTGTGTTATATACGATTTGGTACAACCATCTGTTGGATTGACAAATGTGATGAATTGAATTACTACAAATGCTTGTGAAGCACCATATGTTGGAATGATAGAGACATGGCAACCAGACGGACTCATAGACACACAGACTTTGTCCTTTTGTTAAGGTGGATAAGCTGATTTCTGTCCGTCTGGCAGTTACTCTCTATTGGATGTATTCAGTGTTAATGTTTGCAGTGCTGTGTGCCTGCCCTATTGCTATGTCTCTGAGATACGCCATTTAGTACAGGATTTGTACAAGCAGTGTTATTAATGTTTGTTATATGCCATCTATTACAATGACATATACAATGCATTTTACCACTAAAAAGGGTTACGAAGTGCCATCTGTTGGAAAGGCAGAGAAAAAGCAACTGGATGAACAGAACACACAGAATCTTTAATTAAGGTGGATATAATGGGCTGACCTGCTCATATTTCGTATGGACTGATGCTGATCTGGGGCAGCACGGTGGTGCAGTTGTAGCGCTGCTGCCTCACAGTAAGGAGACCTGGGATCGCTTCCCGCGTCCTACCTGTGTGGAGTTTGCATGTTCTCTCTGTGTCTGCATGGGTTTCCACAAGGTGCTCTGGTTTCTTCCCACAGTCCAAAGACATGCAGGTTAGGTGCATTGGTGATCCTAAGTTGTCCCTAGTGTGTAGTTGGTGTGTGTGTGTGTGTCCTGTGGTGGGCGGGCGCCCTGCCCAGGATTTCTTCCTGCCTTGTGCCATGTGCTGGCTGGGATTGGCTCCAGCAGACCCCCGTAACCTTGTGTTAGGATGTAGCGGGTTTGACAATGGCTGACTGACTGACTAATGTTGATCTGTGCACTGACAGTTGGGAAATCTGCTGTACACATCAGGGCGCTATATAACCTGACATTCTCTTAACCGTCTTAATGGCTTCTGAATGAGTCCATTATAACACTTAAGTCTTCTCATATGCAGTACTTTTAAGTTTCAGACCTGCCATTGTGTATTCACAGTGACGATGGGTGCAGAGCTGCATTACAATATGAAGCCTGATGACCTGCTGTCTCCCAAAATGCATTGCAGTATGCGGACTATTGACATAAATATGTGACAAGTGACATTAGAAGGTGCTTCAGTGACACAAGGAGAGAAGAGGGGGCCTGACATGAAGTTTGTATTAAGAGACCACCAGTGTGTCACGTATGAACTCTTGTGTGGTGAGGACCACTTCACTGTCTGTGATGATGAGGAGGGAATGACAACAACACAACACAACTCAGTGACACAACAAATGTCATCAAAATAAAAAGCACATCAGTTAGTGCTGCTGCCTTGGAATTCTGAGAGTTTAGCTGCCACTGACACAGAGAAATGCATGTTGTGTGTTTGAGGATTTAAGAAAAGAAAGACGTCCAGAAAATCAGACAAAGACAATCAGGACAACATCAGACTGACAGAGAGCAATGGGGGGAATACTGTTTGGAATTTAATGTGAGGGTCCGGAAAAGACAAAAACACACAGCTGTTACTGTACACTGTATGTGTGTGTGTGTGTGTGTGTGTGTGTGTGTGAGGGCCTCTCATGAGCACAGGGTGGTCCAACACACTTCATGGAGGAGTCAGAGGGGCTCTGAGCAGCACAGGACAGCATGGAGTGTCAGACCACCACTGGGCACAACCTCAGCTCATCTGAACCTGCTGATTTAATGTGCTGCTCGCTGTGATGAGGAAAGAAAGTCAAAGTGACTGAGAACAAAAAAACAAAAACAGCAGACAGAGGAGAAGAAGGAAACTGCAGAGAGCCAGCAGCTGGACCACTGTGGAGCTGTGAGGAGAGACCACCGCAGCCCTGAGCGGCTCCTGACAAACAAATATAATGAAGACGTCTGAGATTTGATGAACTCATTAGTGAGTAAGAACTGAAATGAACAAACAAACATCCTGAGAGAATTTGTGAAGCAAACACAGCAGAGAGTTGCCTCATGTGAATTACGTCAGCAGAGAGAATCTGGCAGTCGCAGGGCCTCAGTGTATAAACATCTCAGTGTGCAGGCAGGACGGCTCAGTCAGGGACAGACATGGAGTTTAAACAAGTGAAAGATGGCCGTTGTTATCCTCACAGCAATACATCTTGTTACAAACCGATTTTTGAAACTGAAGTTTATGGACTTTATTACACTTTCTCTTGTCTTTTGCTTTTCTTGACAGTCTTTGGAAATCTTCTTGTCATCATTTCTATTTCTCATTTTGCTCAGCTGCACACGCCGACTAATCTTCTGATCTTTTCACTCGCAGCGGCCGATTTCTTATCAGGTGTCTTTGTGTTGCCCTTTACTTTGGTTCTCCTTATTGAACTTTGCTGGTACTTTGGAGTTATTTATTGTTATTTGTATCATGGACTTGTGAATATTCTTAATACTGTACTTGTATATAATGTGGTTTTAATATCCATTGATCGCTACATTGCTGTCTGCCATCCTTTCTTTTACAGCTCACAAATAACTTTAACTGTTACAAAGATCAGCATTGCTGTAGTGTGGCTGTCTGCAATTTTAATTACAGTCATAGCTTTATGTTTTAGTGATATAGTAACAGAGCGATGTGAAGGAGCTTGTTTAGCATTCACTTCTTATGAAATGGTCATTTTTATTTTACTTGTAACTTTTTTTATCCCTTATTCACTGATGATTGGTTTTTATATCAGAATATTTGTAGTGGCAAGAAGCCATTCAAGAGCCATCAACTGTATGATAGAAAAGAGGCAAACTGAGGAGGTGAGTGACAGAAAAATATCAAAACCGTCTGAAAGAAAAGCCGCAAAAACATTAGGAATAGTCGTGGGGGCTTTTATTATCTGCTGGCTGCCTCTTTATATGTACAATCTTAATAATGATGGTATTAACCCAATCACACGTATCATCAGGAATGTCTTTGTGTTGGTCAGTGAAGTGAATTATGCAGTTAATCCAATTCTTTACGCTTTTATGTATTCCTGGTTCCGAAAAGCACTGAAAATCATCCTGAGTTGTAAAATATTTAGTCCAGCTTCTTCAGTGCTCAATTTACTGTGAATGGTAAAGAAAAAAAAATGTAATTATCTGAGATTTGATGTTTTTAATTATTTTTACATTATTCCTTTGCTCATTTTTCATATTAACAGTACAAAACTCTGACATATTTCTTAACAACACAATCATTTCTTATTTGCGGTTTTTTTGAAGGCTGTTTTTGTTAAATTGTACTTTATTCATGTAGAGTGTACACTGTTTATGATTATTACTTATTTCACCAAAGTTATTTTCAAAAGTCTTCTTCTTATTTGAATGTGTAATAAACAGCACTGTAAATGTAGGAAACTCCTGACAATTCACAGAAACACTTGATTATTGCTGTTTCCATTATTATGGGTAAGAATTATTTATTTCAACATAAATTAAATTTTGTGCTGATTTTAATCCTAATATCTGGAAATATAAAAATCTTTTAATATATAATTTGTACAGACTTTCAGATTTCACAACTAAAAACTCCACAGCTGAGCTCAGATGACGGCCGACATTTGTTTGAGAGTCAAATTCTATGAAATGTTCCTTTTATTGTTTTACTTTTATATCAAACTAAACTCATCATTTAATTGTGAAGTTAATGTTTCCTATGTCTGCACTTTAATCCACACTCCTCCTCACTAAGGCAGCAGATGACAGACGAGTGCAGACGGAGCAGTCGGCCTTCACTCCTCACACTGCTGGCTCACTAAATGACACTGAGGTGACTGTGAGGAACTGAAATGGACGACTGAGAAGGTCAGATGAGGTTTGATGTCCACAATTAAACGTAGGATTTGCTCCTTTAGACTGACATTTCTTAATATTTGTGAAGTCTCATTAGCCGCAGCTGCTCACCTCATAGAGAACACAATTAATACTTCAGAGAACAGCATTGTGCTCAATTCTAGAAAAACAGAGAAACTTAAACCTTTAATAAAGGAATCACATTTGTATGTCAGTAATTGTCTGCCTGTCACCACATTTACTCCTTTTGATAGTCACATCACAAATTGTTCAGGTTTTCTTTCTTTCTCTTTCATTTGTCAAATGGCTGCTGGGTGTTGTAGAGCACAATGGCTCAGAAAGTGTTCAGTTATCTTGGTAAGACTTTTACAAATCTAACAACACAATACAGAGGTGTGCGCTCATTCGTGTGTTTTGATATTTTATTTCTTTGTAATGAATGCTTTAGTGAGGATTTGAACACAAGTGTCTTTAAGTGATCATTAACAAAGACCTGACACTTGATATCTGTGTGTTTAGATAAACCTCAGCTTGTTGATTTCAAACACGTGAAAGTTCTTTGTGTCAAGTCGTGTCACTAATCCCAGACAATGCTGTGACTGTCCACTCAGATCCTAAATTTGATTCAGCTCATCGTATTTCCTGATTGTGATGTCTGTTCAGGTGAAATGCCATTATATAAACACACACAGCTGAAGTCATTTTGTGTTAAATTCCTTGACTTTGCTCTCTGGTGTCAGTTCTCATCTCAGGTTTCTCCTTTTTGCACTGAGTTTTATTTAATTTATTCCCCTGACGTCTCTTCCTTTCCCCTAACCACAGGCTGACGAGTTACAGGTTACACAATCCATTACACTGATGAAGTTGTTGAAGTGTCTCCCTTCCCAGAATTCTATTTATTGTCCAGATGCACTAATGTGGATGAGTAATTTTTTTTGATGTATTGATGTAACACACAAGGAGATCACAAAATAAAAAAGACAAACATGACACATTGTAATGTGATTTTATTATGTTTTATATCATGTACTTGCTATCGAGGTCACGAGTGAACCGACGTTGGCAATAACTCCACCCAGGGAGGTCAGGCCTGATTTGCTCTCAGAACTTCAATGTCAATTTCTGCAAACATCAGCATCTTTTAAAAGAGAACAGTGGAATAACGATTTACTTAAGTTAACTGACAGTGTACCACCCACTCCATGCCACCAGAACCCTACTTTGTATTTTAAAATGATTTATTATGTCATTTGTCAGAACATGAGGGTGAGTTGAGGTCGTTGTTGCTGGTACCAAAATCTTACTGGCGGCAGGTTTGTGAGTTAGCACACACAAACCTCTTGGGTGGCCATCTTGGAACTGACAAAACACTCAAAAGGATAAAATTTTGATTTTACTGTCAGGGAATTAATTAGGAGATCCGACGTGTTTGTGTTTCTTGTCTGGCATGTCAACTGCGACAGATTCTTAGAAAAGACCATGCTCCTCCTGTTCCATTCCTCTGATAGATATATGAACTTCTGAATGTATCAGTGTGGACATAGAAGATCCTCTCTGACTCTCAGCCCAAGGACATAAATTGGATTGTGCTACATGGTATCCAGAGGCTATCCCCTTAAGTCCAGAAGCATCACATGGGCACTGGTAGGGGTCATCGCACATATCCTAAAGGAGGTCCTAACGGACCAAGGGAGGCCGTTTACCTCAGAGATATTCAGGAAGGTTGCCTAATTGCTCCAAATCAAGCACCTTAAAACTTCAGTGTACCATTCTCAGCCTGATGGTCTAGTCGAACAGCTTAATAAGATGCACAAGCAAATGCTTCTCAAGGTGGGTTTGTACCTCATTTTTCTGAGAGGTCTGTGCCCTTCACTGACCTGACAAAGAAGAGGGCTCCTAACTAGGATCAGTTACTACCCCTCTTGCTATCTGTATACCAGAAAGTCCCACAAACCTCTTTAGTTTTTTCACTTGATGCACTTTTATAATGGTAACAACCCCAGGGATTACTGGATATAATGAAAGATGGATGAAAAAGTGAGGCGCCCCCTTCCATAAATATCTTCAAATACGTCACACAATTATGCAATATATTTAGTAAAATCAGACCAATACTAAGAGCTTATATGGAACATGCGCAATCAGCCAAATCTATAACCATGGTAAGATGCTCCTAGTGTTTGCTCTTGGAGATCAGGTCAAGCTTCTTCCACTTCCTATTCCAAATTATTGGATCATTGGCATGGGTGCTGTGAAATTAAGGAAAGGAAGGGGCTGGTTGACTATTTGGTTAAACAACCCAAACAATGCCAAGAGTTCAAAACAGATATCCTGTCCGTCCAAGAAGCGATTAATGAAAGTCCTGCTCGGACCTCTCTGCTTAAACATGACATCATAACTGACCCAAGAGTAGTTGTCTGAGAATGCCCGTAAACACTCCTGGAAGCAAAATGAGCAGAAGCAAAACTTAACGTCAAACAAATGCTGGATCTAGGAATGACTGAGGAAAGTTATAGTCCCTGGTCCAGTCCTATTGTATTGGTCCCAAAGGCCGATGGCAGTTAGCACTTTTGCAATGACTTACGTCAGCATGTTTCCTTTTTTGATGCATGTCTGATGTTGTGAGTGCACGGACTCATCAAGCAACTCAAAAACAGCATGATATTTGACCACCCTTGACATGACAAAAGGGTATTGGCAAATTCCCTTAAAGGAATTCATCAAGGAAAAAAAACATATTTAGCACCCTTAGTGGTCACTGGCAGTATCGAGTCCTCCCATTTGGGTTACAGAGGACACCGGCCACCTTCCAATGTCTGGTGAACAGAGAGCTATGGCTCAGAACTCTTATAGTGCTGCCTACGAGAATGACATGGAACACATGCAGCAGGGTCAAGGGGTGCTCATCACACTATATAATAGTGGCATTAAGATTATTTTGGATCAATTGAAGCCAAATAATTGCACTATAGAGTGGGAGGTAGTAGAATTCAACGACAGTGTACCATAGTTAATGCTGTACTGAACTGGCCCTGTCCACAAACCAGACGGCAAGTACAAGCATTCCTGGCATTTGTGGGGTACTATTGCAGGTGTGTGCCTCATTTTTCCTAGAGGGCTATGTCCTTGACAGACCTGACAAACAAGAGGGCTCCTAATATAGTGGTTTGGGTGAAAAAATGGAAACAGGCCCTTACACCTGCACCTGTATTGTTGGATTTTTATCTGCCTTTTATTGCCCAAGCTGACATTTTGGACACAGGTCAGTGCCATGTTGAGCAAGAGTGTCGTTTGTGTAGAACATCCCATCGTGTTGCTGAGCCAGAAACTATTGGACCTGGAAACCAGGTATGCGGCTATGGAAAGGGAAGTATTGCTGAATAAGTGAGCTATTCTTCAGCTGAGGTACTACCTGCATGGCATGAATTCACTCTAGTCATCCACCATGCAACTGTATAGTGGATGGCGCTGCACAAATAGTCAAACCAACATTTCACTTGATGTTTCTTGGACCTTCGGTCATTTAAATTCAAAGTCCTAGATCGCCACGGTTCCCTGCATGTCAATGCCGATCCACTTTCTCAGAGATATGGCCTCACGGTTTGGGCTACCTGATCCAATTGATCTGGGCTGGGTGGGCCATGTCACACACATGTGCTTAGGAGACAACTTCAAGGCTCATATAAATGTAATTACACTCCCAACCAGGGGTTGGTGCTGTTGCCTAATGCTTTTTCTCGTCCTCCATCTGCAGAAGCAGTGATTCACTGTTGTATCCTGAATAATGTCACAACAAGTTCCCAGCAACCTGAACCCACTTCTTCCTGCCCTGGCTGATGATATGTAAACACAGGCACTTGTCATTTGAGGGGACATCCTCTGAAAGTGTGGAGTATTTTTACAAGGAATTCACTTTAATTCTTTAAAAAACTGCTAAAGAGACAACTTGTACTGTGTTAATGAAATACAGAAAAAATGTCAACATGTGTATTGTGTGTTCAGTTTGTACAAAATATTTTACTGCAGCAACCCTATTAGATGGAATAGCACGAGGATTATAAAGATGATTCAAAATCAGTCAAGGGTGCTTTTAAAAATAAGTAAAACTTATTGTTCTATCAGACGGTTGTGGCGCGCGCCCTCTTCTATGCGGTGGTGTGCTGGGGAGGCAGCATTAAGAAGAAAGACCTCTCACACCTGGACAAACTGGTGAGGAAGGCAGGCTCTATTGTTGGCATGGAGCTTGACAGTTTAACATCTGTGGCAGAGCGACGGGATTAATCCCATTGGGATTAATAAAGTATCTATCTATCTATCTATCTATCTATCTATCTATCTATCTATCTATCTATCTATCTATCTATCTATCTATCTATCTATCTATTATGGAGAATCCACTGCATCCACTAAACAGTGTCATCTCCAGACAGAAGAGCAGCTTCAGTGACAGACTGCTGTCACCGTCCTGCTCCACTGACAGACTGAGGAGACCCCACACGATGCGACTCTTCAATTCCACCTGGGGGGGTAAACGTTAACATTATAAAAAGTTGTTGTCTGTTTTTACCTGCATTATTATCAATCTTTAATTTAATATTGTTTTTTTTTTTTCAGTATGCTGCTGGTGGAGAATGTGAATTTCCCTTTGGGATTAATAAAGTATCTATCTATCTATCTATCTATCTATCTATCTATCTATCTATCTATCTATCTATCTATCTATCTATCTATCTATCTATCTATCTATCTATCTTCTCCCTGTGACTGCTGTTTGTTTCTTTGTTTTTTATGAACAGTTTAACATTCTTTGAACATAACAGCGAGCAGCACATTAAATCAGTGGTTTAAAATGAGCTGAGGATGTGCCCAGTGGTGGTCTGACACTCCATCCTGTCCTGCACCCAGTGCTGCTCAGAGCCAATTTACTGGCACTTTACAAGTGTTATTTAGACCAAAAGAAACCATTATGAAGGTCTTGGTACATAACAGTATTAGACATATAAACGAAAGACCTGTGTGTGTGTGCATGTGTGTGTGTGTGTGTGTGTGTGTGTGGAGAAGTCCACTCCGCTCGCATCAACCACAGCCATGGGCATTGGTGTGAAGATGTAGAAGCTTATACAAGTGTGACTTGCCCTTTGTAAGATGGCGCATGCCTGCACTTTTAACATTTTTAAACACTTGCTTGCCCCTCACATCTCTCTCAACCCAAGCAGACAAACTCAGCTGTGTGCTACATGCATGTTGTACATTCACACAACGAGCTACCATACGTTTACCTGAGACTGGTTCCAACCTGTCCCGCTCAATTTGTGCCACAGCTGCACTCGACTACACATCCATCTCAGATAAGACACGACCTGCCCGGTCCAGTTAGCTGACGTCTCTGTAACTTCACTAATATAATAAAACTGCTGGGGAGTCATTGGGTTGCTTTTTGTCCTGAAGACCACACACAGCTAGTATGAGTAATAAATTCATTTTACCTAAATATTACACCTAAACTCAAGTGTTACCCTTTCTAATTCTGGGTGAACCACAGGCCACGATATTAATTAACAAATGGAGGCCTTTATCACACTGTTCACACATGTTCAGTATACAAGTGTCTTCTATAGCCCGTGAGTGTGTTGCCATGCACCTCAATAATGCGGTTATTCACAGATCACTGGTCTCTAAAATGCCATGTAAATGTCGAGTTATCAGAGGTAGATTTATCAGTGAATAATCTGGTTAAGTAACCCTGTAAACCGTTAAACGGGTAACACTTAAGGATTTTCTAGTCTGCACAAGTCCACTGCACTCTGTCAGCCTGCGAGTGTCTTTACTTCACACACACACATCCCTCCCAGCAGGCACAGGTGGAAGTGTCCACAAGATCAATTTCCAGAGACAAATGCTCGACCAATCACAGTAGTCCTTCTCCTGTGGAAATCATTTGTTTCTCTATTTCAGAAATGGCAAAATTTATGTTAATGAACTGAACATACAGTAATAAAGTCTGCAAGACAATCTCGAGAACGGTGAGGTAACACGTTAAAAATGATGTGCATTAAGTAGTGCAGTTACTGTTTGTAATAACTAGTAATGTAATGTAATTCTTAATTTATGGAAGTAAAAACACTTGCGTTATTATTATTATTATTATTATTATAATTACCCAGGCAGCACCGGGTGTAATGCAAGAAGCGCACGTACCGGTATGCCGCACCTTTGCAGGGCTCAATCACACAGCCAAGGAGAACACATTCATAAAGTGTCCCTTTGTCTAAATATATTTAAGAAACACAAGAAATGATCACAGGCTTCTGTTTCTGTGGCTGATGATGGCGTTGAACTCTTTTTAGCTCAGTTTGACGTTGGAGAGCTTTGACAACTCCAGATTACTTACACGTGATTTTTAATAATGCAGGTTCCTCACCTTATCCCGGTTACATGTGGCCTTGTAAACACACCTGCGCTTAGAGGACTTCTTACACACCTCTTGTAAAACACACACCCCGCTTTACAGTTTCTTACACAATAAAGACCTTTCAAGCTTCATCAGTACACTTCAGACTTTAATTAAAGTTCACAATTAATACCAGGAGTAGTAAGAATTACATTATTGTAAGGAATTAGTATCACCTTCCACAATGTCTCCCTTAGTAAGAGTTACATTAAAAATGTACAGTTTAGGGGCAGCACGGTGGTGCAGTGGTAGTGATGCTGCATCGCAGTTAGGAGACCCGGGTTCGCTTTCCGGGTCCTCCCTGCATGAAGTTTGTTTATTCTCCCCGTGTCTGCATGGGTTTCCTTCCACAGTCCAAACACATGCAGGGCAGGTGGATTGGCGATTCTAAATTGTCCCTGGTGTGTGTGTGCCCTGCGGTGGGCTGGCGCCCTGCCTGGGGTTTGTTTCCTGCCTTGTGCCCTGTGTTGGCTGGGATTGGCTCCAGCAGACCCCTGTGACCCTGTAGTTAGGATATATCAGGTTGGATAATGGATGGATGGATGTACGGTTTAAGCAACGAGGTTAATTGAAGTCGATGATGTAGTTGTACAACTTCTGTCTCTGATGAAGCCTGAGGCACAAGTGCTGTTCTTCCAGTGGCTTTGAAATACGAATATAAAACATATAAAGGGTCCAATCAACACAATAATTACTAAGACAGGCAAGAATGCTCTTAAAAATACTTCACAGCGTGTCCTAAATGAAGATGTCAGCCATTCTGCTCGTTCTTTTTGAAAGCCTGCAGCCCCTTGTACTACATTTGGTGTACAGGGGGCCATGTCTGTAAATATTGTGAGGGGATATCAGGTACAACACTGAGAACAAACCCCTTGATGGAGTAACAACATGTCATGCAGGTTTGGAGGACCACAGTCATCGGGGTGGTCCAGTGAACAGTCAGATGAGCAACAACATGGCCAATATAACAAGAAGCCCACCACTCAGGATAGCATCTCTACCAGCGGGCACAGTCATTTATACAGCTGTGAACGCCTGCAGTTCATTCTTTTTAGGTTTAGCCCACCATGACAGCTGTGACTTATTCAGACCCCACACATTGGACTGTGTGTCCTCAAGGATACGGTGAAAGGCCTGTGGTGTTTTCACAAAGTCTTTAACGTGAACTTGACGCAGCTGAGTTTACACACCCAGTCTTAATACACGACAGTATACTGATGAGCTACAGTGATGTGCTCTCAACACACAAGCTGTCATCATATAAAGTTACATTGTGACAAACAAAAGTGGGACACCTGGGTCATGTCCTGTGTGGAAACATGAGAGCCAGGAGTGTATCATTGCCATTCAGAACACCTCAGCCAGTAACTCACCAATGGAGGTGTCACCCCCGATGGCATGGCCAGTGCTCTAAGAGGACTCCACCTCACACTTTACACTGCTGACTGATCTGCTTCACGCATGATGAATAATTTACAGCGTAAACACGCATGTCACTACCTGATTGGTACTCCACCTGGATTTACACCCCACAAGGGGTACATTAAGTGACCATAATGAGAATATTATGGAAGGACTTGCTTGTTCTGCATGTATTCATTGTACCTTGTGCTTGATTAAGCTTGCTGTGCTCCTCGCTATGCACCACAGATCAAGTAGTGACAGGGACGGCCCCCCAAGTCATCACAGATCCTGTGTGGATACAAACATTAACTTCCTGTACTCTGAAATGGCACACTGCTGGTTGAGCTTCTAAGTACCATCACAGAACAAGACAGCCACCAAGTCTACAACTCTGGTTCCTATGCGCTCACAGAGTTCCCAACTTTGGCGCATTGATTGGCTGTGCCAAGCAGCGGTGGCATGGGACTGGCACGTTCTATTGTTTGAAGTTCTGCTCCAAGCAGCTGGCAACTTTTTTTTCTTTCCGGTCTATCAGTGCAGATGCTTTGCAAATACACTCTTATTATATAGAAAGTGTATAATAAACTGGCCAAGTAACTATGGGCCAGTAAACTTATCATGCATCGTAGGAAAGTTCATGCTAGGAATTACTAAGGAGAAGCTTGAGCAGCACATGGCAAGAACAGGACTTTTACTGAAAAATCTGTATTGGTTCAGTCGACGGTGGTCATGTCTTACTAATATGCTGGAATTCTTTGAGGAAGAAACAAAAAGATATGATCAGACTCGTTGAAATGATGTTACTTATTCAGTCTTCATAAAGCATTTGATAAGGTACCACATGAGACATCGGTTATCAAACTACAGGAAGTGGGAGTTCACGATGTGGGGTGTAGATGGCTGCTGATCTGTCTAAAACACAGGAAGAGTGTAAATGAACAAATGAACAAGCCTTCTCCTACACGAGTAGGTTCTACGGTCGCGTCCTCCAGAGTCTTCAGTCCCATGCAGATATCAACGGGACCCTCCTAACGTTTGCTGGGTGCAGTCCTACTGAATGAAGCTATCTTGTCGGCCTCACTTCACTTGAGATCTCCAGTCTGCCAGGTGTCTTTCTCTAGCAAGAATCAAACCACCTCATATTTGGACACCAAAACTGTGGAAGAAATAAACATATTAGCTAGAGAAAGAAACTTATCCTCTACGATAGGACAAGTTTTATTAAACCTCTTTGAGACCGGAACCAGGCACCAGGCAGGAGGAATCTTGTTCATTGTGTCTTTTATTTCTTTACAGTAAATGCTGAAGAGGGAGCAAAAATCACAGCAGTCTGTTACAGAATGGTCACTAAAATCAGGGCAGAGGTCTATTTTATAAAGAACTGAATTTACAGAACAGTGCTGATGAACGCATATATTTGCTCTGATCGGTTCGTTCACTTACACCCAAATAAACATTTGTTCTTCTACACTTTTGCTCTTCTCCTGTCTCTTGAAATCCCTGTGTATGTGACAACAGTCCACCCTTGTTGTTTACAGGACATCTGCTGATCTCTTAATCAGCTTCTGGTACATTTTGTGTATTACATCAACCTTCTCCCATCACATTCTTATCTTTAATTTACTTAACCATTTCAGTAGCTCTCTTCATGACATTTCTTAAACAAATGCATACAGTTTTCAATATGCACTGCAAACCAGAATATTAAACTCTTGCTACCTCTAAATTATTGTCACACTACGTATAATTTACCAAGCAGTCTGGTAGAGGATAGGACTTTAGGGACCTTCAAGACTCAACCTGATGTTACTCTGGAGGAATACTGTTGAAAGGACTGTCAATGTTTTTGGGGTGAATGGCCTGTTCTCGTCAAAATGTTTCAAATGTTGCAATGTTCTACTTACAAAGAATAAATATTCACTCAATTTTCCTTTGAATAAATGGTACTCTGTCCGTTGAAGATTTGTATTTATTATTTAATGGTACTGGTCCCAATTAGAGATGAAGTTATTTGGACATTTGTGCCCTGTGATGGAATGTCTCTCCATCCTAAGGTGGTTCCATAATGCTGTCAGAATGCTCTTCTTCTCTCCTCAGCCATACAGCATTCAGCACCAGTTATAAAGCACAAGTCCCAATCAGAACAATCCAGGACATTTGTCACATTTTCCAAGTCACTTATAACAATTGCATTGGAGTGAGAGGACAAGTCTTTCCCAGGCACTTCAAATGGCTGATCAGACCCAACCCTGGGCAGAGAAGCAGTCCATCCTCTGGCACACACACTCATTTGTGAATCACCTGTACATCTTGGGCTGTGATTAGCTCTGCCGCCTCATTTCACGTAGTTTCACGTTCACATGAGAAAGCAAGTCTGACGTAGCGGACATTTTCACACGGGTACAACTTAGCGGTTCTCCATTAATTGTCTTCACCTTGCCAGTCAAGGCCTCATAGTTCTTACCACTGTACATTACCAAGTGTTTGAAAAGTATAAAAACTTTCATAGTGACATTTTATAAAGTTCAGTACATGTTGTTAGAAGATCAAAAAGGTTATATAATAACTTAAACTTTATAATATTAAAAAGACTTCATTGGCCACTGTACTGTATTTCTGTGTTAAAGAATTTGTGCATAAAATTTTAGTAAAGATAATGTCACCCCTTTATATATGTTTTCACAGAATTTTTAACTACAGGACTGTCATCATTTATGGATATGTAATATTCTGTTTAATCTTGTAATGTCTGAAGAATTACATAAATTGTATTATCATCATTTTTATTTTTGAACAACCAAAATTTACTTTGGATTTAAGACCCTACCCGTCATATCCCACCCTTCAAATGAGCAGACCAAACGCTTCCTTAGGTGAAAATTGTGGGAGCCGCTCTTTATTTCTCACAAGTTAGTTACGAGTCAGGAATGTTAAGAATAAACAGAACAGACCAGGAGGACCCTGGACCACTCGACTGATTGCACATCTGTATTCTTCCTATAAGGTGTTGTGTCTCCATGTTCTCTCTTTGCATGACTTTTATTATCCCAGAGGGAAATTTGTGAGCAGCAGGAATGACACGTAGGACATTGTTAAATAGGGACAAGTTACTCTAAGAGAGCTGGACAGGGCCCCTCGTAGAAGGTCCTTAACCCATCAGCAAGACTGGTATCTACTCCTTTGGGCAAGGAGGAACAGGATGAGCACTACCAGAGCCCTACAAAAAATTACCTCCAGCAGGCAGGCCACTGGTGTGAATGTCTCTGACCAAACAATCAGAAACAGACTTCATGAGGGTGGCCTGAGTGCCCGACATCCTCTAGTGGACCCTGTGCTCACTGACCACCCGACACTGTGGAGCTCAATTGGCATTTGCCATACAATCTGGTGAGATTTTCACAGATGAGAGCAGGTTCACCCTGAGCACATGTGACAGACATGAAAGGGTCTGTAGAAGCCTCTGTGAACGTTATGCTGCCTGTAACATCGTTCAGCATGACCGGTTTGGTGGTGGGTCAGTGATGGTCAGTCTGGGGAGGCATATCCATGGAGGGACACACAGACCACTACAGGCTAGACAACAGCACCGCAGGACTGAGATTAGGTATCAGGGTGAAATCCTTGGACCCATTGTCAGACCCTATGCTAGTGCAGTGGGTCCTGGGTTCCTCCTGGTGCACGACAATGCCCGGCCTCATGTGGCACCTGAACTCAATCTAATAGAACACCTCTGGGTGGGACATTATGTTTCCGTCCATCCAACGCCGCCACGTTACACCTCAGACTGTCCAGGAGCTCAGTGATGCCCTGGTCCAGATCTGGGAGGAGATCACCCAGGACACCATCTGTTGTCTCATTAGGATGTTGTCAGTCATGAATACAAGCACTCGAGGGCCATACAAACTACTGAAAATGATTTGGAACTGCTGCAATGACATTTTGGCAAAATGGACTCACCTGCCTGCCGCATCATTTGTTCCCTTTGATTTTCGGAGTGTCTTTGAATTCAGCCCTCTGTAGGTTGATGATTATCATTTCCATCAAGCGATGTGCCATCTTTTCATTCCTAACACATTACCATAGCAGTCCATATCAGTAGAGATATCCAGCAGGATTTTTATTACGATGGAGTTCTGATATATTTTCAAAGTGTTCCTTTAATTTTTTTAGCATTTTATATATATATATATATATATATATATATATATATATATATATATATATATATATATATAATAAATATATATTATAAGTGCCACAAGGGCCGGACGGGCATGCTGGCCAGGAGAGGGAGCAGACCTGAGGGAACAGAAAGGGTGGATGAACAGCCCATTAAAAAGAGACGTTTTATATATATATATATATATATATATATATATATATATATATATATATATATATATATATATATATATATATACTGTATATATATATATATATATATATATATATATATCTATAATAATAAAAGGCAAAGCCCTCACTGACTGACTGACTGACTCACTCACTGACTGACTGACTGACTGACTCATCACTAATTCTCCAACTTCCCGTGTAGGTGGAAGGCTGAAATTTGGCAGGCTCATTCCTTACAGCTTACTCACAAAAGTTAGGCAGTTTTCATTTCAAAATTATACGCGTAATGGTCATAACTGGAACCTCTTTTTTGTCCATATACTGTAATGGTAGGCAGCAAGATGGCCGTAGGAGACTGAGTTGCGTGTCGCGTCATCACGCCTCCCACGTAATCACGTGAACTGACTGTGAACTCAGTACGTAGAAAAGAAGGAGGAGCCCCAAAGAGCGCAGAAGAAAACATTCATTACACAATTGACAAGGCAGTGAAACAATAAGAAGCGAGTGAGTGACGCATACAAGCATCTTCATAAGACACGAGGAATAAAAAAGCACGGTGTAAACCGTAAGTCTAAATTAACTTTATAGAAACGCTCCCGCTGCCGTTTGCAATACCATATTCGCGAGATACAAGTTTAATGAGAAGACACGAGGTATAAAAAAGCACGGTGTAAACCGTAACCTTAACTTTATAGAAACGCTCCCGCTGCCATTTGCAATGCCATATTCACGAGATACAAGTTTAATGAGAAGACACGAGGTATAAACGACAGTTTGCATCACTTTGTAACAGAGTTAAAATTGCTGTAGCGAGAAACTTTTAACTGCCGGGTCTTAGCTAACATTAAATAAACCCGTGGACATCGCAACATCACACAAGAGAGTGGCTCACGTGAAGTGACTGAACGCAGCAGGAGTGATCACTTGCATTAATGAAACCTGTTCAAAAAACACATTACATAATTGATAAGGTAGGAAAAGAATATGAAACAAGGCACGGTATAAACCGTAACTTTAAGTTTATAGAAACGCTGCCGTTTGCAATGCCATATTCGCCCCTGCGAAGCGCGGTGATTTTGCTATATATATTAAACTATTTCAACCATTGTATGATCTGCTTCTCGCAACTGAAAGAGGGCACCGTGGCAGAAGTTAGCCGACTTGCTCACCAACCACAAGCGTTACCTGGTAGGTAACCACCCATACAATCAGATTGTGAATCAGACTACGAATGCCTGCAATGTAATTACCCCGATCTACATGCTGTCAAATGAACGAACCTCACGCCGTGGCACAACGTTAGGGGCTTTGCCTCTACGTCCGAGGATCGATTCCCGTAAGGGAGTGCAGTGACTGTGTACTCCTGATGAGCCCACAATTACGGCGAAACACGTGTCGCATACTATGCATCTTCAAAGCACGGTGTCTCATTCTCTCTCTCTCTCTCACACAGGCGGAAGCACGAGCGTAGCAGCGAGCGGAAGCACCGAGCAGAAGCACCGAGCAGCGGCGTCTCCCACAGGCACGTAACCCTTCGCAAACACCCGAGCAAGTTCATCGGAAGTAAAGCCGGCAGCTGACTAGAAGAAATAACCGGCAGTGAGAAACTTGAAGCCGACGGTCTCTGAAGCAGAAAGCACTTAAATAAACTACAGAAAACGGAGAAGATGACATCACCACTAAACGTAAGTTCCATCTGCGCTCTGCCCGTTGAGGGCACGTTTATATGTTGTGTGTCCTGCAGCATGTACAGTTCAGGTTTTCCGGCCGACATTGTAGACAGCTTCACCTGCCAAAAATGTTTAGTTAATTTAGAGTTGGTCGGGAAAATACGCGAATTGGAGGACCGCGTTAGGAATCTGATAGCGATTAGGCAAACCGAAAATTGGATCGACTCGGTTTGTTTAGACAATTCGGCCACTTCTGATTCGGCTTCAGTCTCTCCTGGCCCCACTGTAGTCAGTGCACGGCCAAAGTCAGCAGCACCAATTCAGCCACAGGGCGAGTGGGTAACAGTAAGACGGGGGTCTAAGAATCCAAAATGTAGTCCCCCGGCACCCAGGTCACCAATTCGGACCCAGAACAGATTCTCAGCACTCCGCAGCGCGCCTGTGGAAACTGAGAATAAGAAAGTGCTCATAATTGCCGATTCCATAGTGCGGAATGTTAGAATTCCAAACTGTGTTAAACCAGCAGTTCATGTTAAGTGCCTCGCAGGGGCCAAGATTTCTGGCATAGAGGCCGCATTGGACCGTGTCGCCGACGATGAAGTATCTACCTTATTGCTGCATGTCGGCACTAATGATATTTATTCACAGCAATCTGAGGTATTAAAGAGGAACTTCATCTCTCTTTGCATCAAAGCTAAAAGAAAATGTCGGAATTTAGTTGTATCTGGCCCCTTACCAAGATTATATAGAGGGGATGTGATTTATAGCAGATTGCATTCCCTTCACTGCTGGCTAGAAACCTGGTGTGCAAACAAAAGCATAGCGTTTGTGAACAATTGGGATGATTTTTGGGAAAGGCCTGGATTTTTCAGAAGAGATGGTCTTCATCCTAACTGGAGGGGATCTTATGTATTATCCCAAAATATGGCAGCAAAACTGCCTGGTTGACTGATTAGAGCACCATCCAGGCCGCAGTCATGTGATCTTAAATCACAGGTTGTTGTTTATCCCACCTGTTACTTTCCTGAAGCTGTTACCCATAATCCTTGTCTTGGGGCATCCAGTAAATTTAGTCTTGATACAAACCTTAAATTAATTGATAACCAAAAAATAAGGTGTATAATTAGACCAAGGGATAAAACCAGACCCTCCACCAGGGGCATCTGTAATAGAAATTTACTACAAATTAAAACAAAAAGTATATCACCAATTCAGAAAGAAGCATACAGTTTTAAATGCTGCTTATTGAACATTCGCTCTCTTGGCACTAAAGCTGTTTTGGTAAATGATATTATATTAAGTACAAAATCTGATCTGTGTCTTCTCACCGAAACCTGGCTTAGTAAATGTGACACTGTACCCCTAGCTGAGGCGTCACCAGATGGCTACTCGTTCCTTCATAAGTCTAGAGATTCAGGTCGAGGAGGGGGCCTTGGAATAATTCATTGTAACAAAATGCAAATCACTTCTAAAAATTTAGGCAACTTTACATCTTTTGCAGCATTCATTTTAAATATTAAAACAGATTCCAACACAATTGTAGTGCTAGTCTATAGACCACCAGGGCCGTATTCATTGTTCATGTCTGAATTTAGCAACCTTTTATCTGACTTGGCTATAAATTATGATCACGTAGTACTGATGGGGGATTTTAATGTACACATTGATGTGGAAACTGACACTTTTAGCAAATGTTTTACTTATTTGTTAAATTCAGTAGGATTTTGTCAGAATGTCAAAGGTCCAACTCATAATCATAACCACACATTAGATTTAATTATAACTTACAAAGTTGAAATTCAAAATTTAATTATTACTCCATTAAATGAACTTATTTCCGATCACTACTTAACTACATTTGATTTAGTCCTGCCCTTGCGAACACACTCCCAGATTAAAACAAAGACAGTGCGGCATCTAGATTGTAATTCTGCTTCAAAATTTATAGATACTTTGAGTAAGTCGAGTGTAATTGTGGAAAACCATTTAGATCAGTTAACATTGTGGACACTTTTTGTGACTGAAGACAGAGAAGAAAATTAAAATTAGTAAAAACCTTTTATTGATACATACCAGACTAGGGTAAAATGACAGAGAAACACAGTCCTAGGACACCGCGCTTCATCTGCCTCGAGCGCAGATGTCCTTGCTCTTTTATACCTTTCTAATCTCCTGATCGTTGACCACGTAAGCAATAAAAATAGCGTCCTGACTCATTGTATTTTTCCAATTTTGTAAAGTCATTACCCTAAAGGTATATTTTCTTGTCACACACATCATCAAAAGAAAACTTCCAGAAAGTATACATGCTTTTTGTCACGTACGCAAAACACAAACAAGTTTGATCATTTTGTCCTATTTTCTGTACACACATACATTTTGTTCAATTACATCATTTTATGTTTTTACACTCCTCCCTTTTTGAACAAAATGATGTGGGCAATATAATTCTATCTTGAAATGGTTGATGAAGGGGAAGGGGGGGAGAAAGGGGATGGGGAGGAGAAAATGGAAGAAGCTATACGAGACATGTGCTCCTCGTGTAGCATATATGCCCTTTCCATAGAGGCGGTAAAGTACTTAGATAGAGATCACCACCCATCCTTGGGTAGCCTGAGAGGGTGCGGGTAACAGCCAACAGAAAAAGTATTTTTAAGATAGCCATTTCTTGCAATGCGATGCGTGGATCCAGGCAGGCAGTCCTTCAACTTTCACGGCGTGTGGTGTGGATAGAAGAATTTGGAATGGTCCTCTCCACCTAGGCTGATGCCAGTGTTTCCTCCGAGTATCTCGAACCAGGATCCAGGTGCCCAAAGGAATTGGTAAATCCTTGGAAAGGGGGCTGGTCCTCCAGGCTTGATTAACCTGCTGGTGGATTTCCTTCAACGAGGTTCGTAAACCTGCAAGACTAGAGAGAAGATCATTGTCCACAGTATGCAAATTCACATTTCCTACAACCATGCCAACGGGCATGGGACGTCCGGTCAGAATCTCAAACGGCGATAGTCCCAGTTGTCGGTGTGTCCGTCCCCTTAGTCCCATTAAAGCTAAGGGTAGTGCATCCGGCCATGATAAATTAGTTTGTTCACAAATTTTTGCGAGTTTAGCTTTTAAAGTGCCATTGCATCGTTCTACGATGCCTCTGCTTTGGGGATGGTATTTACAATAGCCAGGTGGTTAATTCATTTATAATGGAGTTCACAAAATGAGTGCCATTATCTGTAACTTTTGAGGGATACCCCATCTTGGAATAATCTCTTTAATTAGTGCTTTAGCTACTGTTTTGGCATCGTTGTGTTTTGAAGGGAAAGCCTCTACCCATCGGGAGAACACATCGACAATCACAAGACAATATCGGTACCCTTTAGACGGGGTTAGTTCAATGAAATCCATTTGGAGGTGTTCAAACGGACCCATTGGATTAGGGGTAACGGCGGGACTTACCTGGGTACCTTTTCCCACATTAAACTTTTGACATATTGCACAGCATCTGCAAAATTGCTCTGCATATGTAGAGAAACCTACAGCTTCCCAATGTTTTTCAACATCTCGAACCATGGCATCTCTACCTGCGTGATCGAGGCCATGGGCGATTTTTGCCATTCCTGGGAAAGAGGCTTTTGGGAGAAAAGGTTTGTTAGTGTGTTTATGAGTCCAGACTCCATCAGAGAGGGACCCTTCTTTGGACCATTTTCTCCTTTCAATATCCGTGGCTGCACTCTGTAAAGAAATAATTTGATTATCAGGGTCCTGGTCATTTCTCTGTTGGAATAAAGAAATTGGTGTGTTATTATATGCAGCCTTTTTAGCAAAGTGGTCAGCTAATTCATTTCCTTTGCTAACAGGATCCTGTTTTCCTGTGTGAGCTATCATTTAACAATCGCTAGCTTCGATGGTTTGGTTATAGCTTCTAAAAGGGATTCGATCAATTTCTGATGTTGGATGGGTTTGCCAGTACTGGTCTTAAATCCCCTTAGTTTCCATAGTGCTCCATGATCATGGCAGACTCCAAAAGCATACCTGGAATCCGTATAAATTGTTACGATCTTCCCTTCGGACAGCTGACATGCTCGAGTGAGTGCTACGAGTTCAGCTGCTTGTGCACTTAAGCTTGATGAAATTCGATTTGCTTCCAGCAGGCGGTCCCCTTGGACCACTGCGTAACTAGTTGAGATGTGAAGTTTCGGCTTGTACTAGGATAGAATGTACAGCGTGAGGCACTTTAACTGTTAGGGGGCTCATGAGAACTACATCCGTGCTTGCTAATACAGCTTCTGTTGTTACAGCCACAGCACGAAGACACGGAGGAAGTGCTGCGGCCACTGGATCCAGTTTTTTTTTTTTTTAGAAAAATAAGCCACCGGTCTTTGTTTATCTCCATGTTGTTGCGTCAGTACTGCATTCATAAATCCCTGCTTTTCGTCCACGAACAAAGTGAATGGACGAGAATGATCAGGCAAACCTAGCGCGGGCGCAGATAGAAGAGCAGCTTTGAGGTTACAGAGAGCCTTCTCAGCCAGTTCATTCCATTGGACCTGGCCAGAAAGGAGGATGCCAGGAGTATTAGCCAATTGTTGCAACGGCTGTGCTCTTTCAGTAAAATTTAGAACCCACTGTCTGTAGTGGCTGTAATGCGATCGCTAGAGAGAGCTCTTGTTCCATACGTAATGTCATGACCTAGATATTTTACAGTTGTTTTGATTAGCTGCAGCTTAACCTTAGAAACTTTATGGCCATTGTCCCCCAAAAACAGCAACAATTTCTGGGTATCTATTGTACAATCTTCTTCCATAGCGCTACATATCATTTCCATCTACATACTGTATCAATGTACTACTTCCGGCCAAAAGCCTTCTAAATTTTGGGCAAGAGCTTATCCATAAACACAAGGGGCTTCAGTGTATCCCTGAGGCATGACGGTCCATGTCCAACGGCGGTACCGCGTTTGACAAGATCGGAATGTACGGCGGAGATGCCAGCCTCTGCTTCGGGAGACAGAGGATATTGGGCACGGTGCGGGTGGAAGGAGGATTTCGGGTGGATCACCAGAGGCTCACAATGGGCTATCCTTAAACGGTCAGGAGTATCAAAAATACCTGGAGTAACTTGTAACCAGTTTGTTCTTTCAAGGCATTTTTCTACCCATGGTCCTATTTCCCCCCATTTAACAGTGCGTGATTTTGCTAAGGAAATATGAGGCACTGAGCCGCCAAGATAATATATGTGCTGTGAGCATGTAAGATGAACAGAAGCAGCTACCTTTGTGGATGAAATAAAAACACAGTAGATGTGAAGGGTTTCGGGGCAAGTACCAGAAGTAAGGAAAGATTCTAGCCAGGGGGTGTCTGCTTCTATAGGGAAGTATTGGGCAGTACAGTGTAAAATGTCAGGGGCCTGTAAATTGGGAAAAAGACAAGGGGAAAAAGAGTGTAGGGCTTTGAGGAGAATGGTGTGTGGGGAAATATCTAAAGTCCATGCTGCAAAAGAGGGTTTGGGGTAAGGGGTAATTTGACACAACAACTTGGGGGTTGAACAAGGTATGTCCGCCAGGACGTAACTGGACTTGAAGAGGTTTTGATACTTGAAGAAGGTGAGGTTGTCCAGAAGCAGTAAGCACAGTAACAGTTTCGTTCGAGGCAGGGACCTTTGCCAGCGAGAGGGTAGATCGAGTGGCACCAGTGTTGATTAAGAAAACAGTCTCAGTGCCATCAACGAACAATGTCAGTAAAGGATCAGTCTCTGAATTATGGGTGAGCAAAGGTAGTTGAAAAGAGTGGCTGGAGGTCCCAGCGTTTTCCTATGGCCAGTATGGTTGGTCAGGGGTGTCAGAAAAAACAGGTGGAATAAGGGGAGGTGGGGGCTGTTGCTGTCTGTGAGGGCACTCCCGACGAAAATGTCCAGTTTCACCACAGGCGTAGCAAGAGAAGGAATTAGCATTGGAATTAAAGGGAGAGGGAATAAAAGGATTCTTAGTGTGGTCAACAGGAGGAGCTCTAAAACCACCTCGTCCTCTTCCTCGTCCTCGTCCCCTTCCTCTAAAGCCATATCCTCGACCTTGGTCAGGAGCATTCCTGGTATAATAGTTCATCTGTGCTGCCAATAATTTGGCATGAGAGTCCGATTCCTTCTGCTTAGTTTGTTTTTCGGCATGTTCAGCATGTCGTTTGACTTCATCAAACGTGGCACTTTCCCACTCAATACAGGAAGTGCGGACCTTGTTTTGTATATCAAGGCGCAAACCGGAAACAAAAGGTGGAACTGCAGCTCGAGTGCGGTCATCAACATTTTCCAAGCCCGAGTGATTAGCCATCAGGTCTTGAATCCTATGTGCCCATTCATCAACCGTTTCGTCTCTCTTTTGTTTTGCAGCAGAAAATAAGGGACCAGTCCGTTCCTTTTTTTATATTTTTCTGCAATATTTTGTCTCAACGCCTCCCATTGTGGGTTAAATTCGCCTTCTCCACCTATCCCCTGTCCTCGAGTTAAAGCTGGGTTCCATACCCATGGAACGTCATTGCGGACACCCCTGCTAACAGTGGCCCATGTGGTCCCAAGCTTTCGACGAAGTACCTGGGTCCATTCAGCAGCATTAGGCTTATACATGCTATCTAACTGATCAAGTTGTTCAACAAATTTTAGTCCTCCTACTTCCTTTGGATCTGGAAGTGCATTCACGACATCTTTTAGTTCTTGGATGTCCCAGTTCCGATTTATCATAACTGTTGTGGGATTTTGGGGTCCGGCTGGATGGGCAGGGTTATAATGGGGATTGGGAACTTCTATTAAAGGGCAAGTAAGTAAAGGTGAAGGATCAGAAGAGAAAAAAGTTGGAGCTGGTTTGTGAGTGGAGGTTTGACTTCGAGTGCATTTGGAGACGGGGGTTTGTCTAGTACAGGGTGGGTCATCACGATGGGTAGAGGGGTCATAGTGATCTGTGCCTGGGGGATCATCAGGGGAAACTTCTGCTAGTTGTAGTGCAGGGGGGGGGGCAGTCGGAATGGGGATAGAGGAGGGGATAATGGAGGTGCCTGAGGTTGGTACTGAGGAGGGGAAAAAATAATAGGATAAAGGGGGTCTTTATTTGGATTATTCTTCCTTTTCCTCCCATCTGCCTGTGGTTCAGTGCCTATCTGAACTTTCTGTAATGTAATTAGTAATTCCTCTTTCTCCTTTTTAGCCTTTCCCTCATTTGCCCGCAACAATTCATTCTGTTTCTGTACTGCTTCTAAATTTCTGTCTTTTATTACTAATTCCCATCTATCGAACATATCCATTCGATACGGTCCACTATTATAACAACCCTGCTTATTCCTACACAGGATTTTCCTAGTTTCCTGTATTTCACTTACATCTCCTGTCCCCTCTATCGGCCAACGCCCACCACTCTGTCTATTCCGTTTCTTACATGCCTTCTTGAAATCTAAACCTGTCTTTTTTTCTATTAATTTTCTAGGAGACCCATTTTTACGGGGCGTCTGTTGATCCTCCGAAAATAATCCTTCCAGCGTTAATGATTTTGATCCCCCTGTGCGGCGATTAACAGGCTTACTGTTATAAGTTCCCATTATGTCCCCTTGCTCTCCCGGGTTCTGTATTTAATTTTCCAACTATTTTTCCATAGCGCTACATATCTTCCATAGCGCTACATAGTCTGTATTTAATTTTCCAACTATATACTGATTCGCCTAATCCCTTGTACGTATGAATCAGCGAGGTATTAAGTGTGCCACCCACTATTCCCTTACTGTTCCCTTCTTTTTCCCAAGGGGAGACACCTAACTATCGGTCCTGTCCCAGTTCCCAGGAGAACACGGTATTGTTGCTTATTCCGTATGTAGATTTATTTATTTTCCATAGCGCTACATATCTTCCATAGCGCTACATATCATTCCGTCCTAACAGCAATCCTGCAATCTGTGCTCTTTTTGGTTTATATTTCCATACCACCCCGTTACTCGTCCCGTTAGCCTGTCCGCTCACATCCCCGGATTCCAGCTCAGGTGACTTCGTGTCCGATTCGGTTCAAGTCTCCATCACCTTAAGCAACCCGTTGAGATATGAGTATGACTAGACGGTCAACAGGAAACTCGCCCTCCCGTTATTTAGAAAATAAAAAATGTTCGGAAATCCCCCGGTGCTTACCCCAGCCTGGAAGTGTGCAAGCTCTGTCTGGAAATCCGTTCAGTCACTGTGGATGTAGCAAAGAGGAGACCAGGGACTCCTCACGCAAGAACTGTTTCAGGACAGGGCAGTCCTAACTTTTGCCGGAGCTGCATGCTCTGCTGCCGGAGTACTCAAGTTGACGGCAGTCCGCTGGTAAGACGGATCACTGAAATGGTCTCGCTGGAGGAGTCGACTGGCCGTCTCTTGCCCCACGTCCGGGCGCCAAAAACTGTGGACACTTTTTGTGACTGAAGACAGAGAAGAAAATTAAAATTAGTAAAAACCTTTTATTGATACATACCAGACTAGGGTAAAATGACAGAGAAACACAGTCCTAGGACACCGCGCTTCATCTGCCTCGAGCGCAGATGTCCTTGCTCTTTTATACCTTTCTAATCTCCTGATCGTTGACCACGTAAGCAATAAAAATAGCGTCCTGACTCATTGTATTTTTCCAATTTTGTAAAGTCATTACCCTAAAGGTATATTTTCTTGTCACACACATCATCAAAAGAAAACTTCCAGAAAGTATACATGCTTTTTGTCACGTACGCAAAACACAAACAAGTTTGATCATTTTGTCCTATTTTCTGTACACACATACATTTTGTTCAATTACATCATTTTATGTTTTTACAACATCAAATGTAAACACAGAAAACAATTTAGATGAGCTAACATCACATTATAATGTGACCTTGAGAGATGCTCTGGACACAGTGGCTCCCCTTAAAACAAAAGTGATCAAAGCACATAGAAACTCTCCCTGGTTTAATGAAAACACTCGAGCTCTTAAATTAGAGTGTCGAAAACTGGAGCGCAGATGGAGAACAACAAAGCTACAGGTCTTTCAAATTGCATGGACAGAGAGTGTTAATAAATATAAAAAAGCCCTCTTTAAAGCTCGGTCAGAATATTATTCTACATTAATAGATAGCAATAATAAAAATCCTCGGGCACTGTTTAGAACAGTGGCTAAATTAACAAATGGAAATTCAGATCAACAGTGCAAAATACCAACAGACATTAGCAGTACAGACTTTATTAACTTCTTCAATGAGAAAATTAAAAATATAAGATCCCAGATCTCTGCATCACAGTACAAACCAAATACTAGCTTAGCAGACCCTGTCTTACATTGCACTCAGCACTTTAGTAATTTTAATCCTGTAACTGAGCAGGAAGTCTTAAGTTTAATTTCTAAAATGAAGCCCACTACTTGTTCCCTAGATCCAGTGCCAACAAAACTAGTAAAAAGTGCAATGGATGTTCTTGCAGCGCCTATCCTAAACATTATCAGTAGTTCATTATTGTATGGCACAGTACCTGATGCACTAAAAGTGTCAGTCATTAAACCATTACTTAAAAAGTCAGACCTTGACCCACATATACTAAATAATTATAGGCCTATTTCAAATTTACCGTTTCTCTCTAAAATACTAGAAAAAGTAGTCGCCAATCAGCTTCAGTCACACCTTACGCATTACAATTTATTTGAGAAATTCCAGTCTGGTTTTCGCACTGGTCATAGTACAGAAACGGCACTAACACGGGTTGTAAATGACATTCTGATATCCTCTGATGAAGGAAACTCATCTGTAATTATGTTGTTGGACTTAAGTGCAGCATTTGACACCATCAACCATTCTATTTTACTGCACAGGCTAGAAAATGATGTTGGGCTTACAGGCACCGTGCTCGCTTGGTTTAGTTCTTACTTATCAAATCGATTCCAATATGTACAGAAATGTGCTGACAGTACTCCATCATTATACACAGAAGTTCAATATGGTGTCCCGCAGGGCTCAGTACTGGGACCTTTACTGTTTTCACTGTACATGCTTCCACTGGGATCTATCATTAGGAAACATAATGTTAATTTTCACTCGTATGCAGATGACACCCAGTTATACCTTTCATTTAAATCAAATGAAGTTTCTCCAATGTGGTCTTTAATTAGTTGTGTTAGTGAATTAAAGGAGTGGATGAATAAGAACTACTTGTCTTTAAATACAGATAAAACAGAGATGTTAATTGTTGGAGGGAATGATGCTGATCACAATAATATTTTGTCATCATTTAACTCAATGGGAATCCCAGTCAATTTTACTGAATCAGGCCGCAATCTAGGAGTTATCTTTGACTCTAGCATGTCATTTAAAGCGCATATTACAAAGTTGTCCAAAACATGTTTCTTCCATCTTAAAAATGTTAGGAAATTAAGGCGCTTTTTAAATAAACAGGATTCTGAGAAACTAATTCATGCATTTATCTCTAGTAGGATTGACTACTGCAATGCGGTGTTCACTGGATGTTCAAACTGTTCTTTATACAGCCTCCAGTTAATCCAAAAGCGGCTGCGAGAATTATTACATGAACAAGAAAATACGAACACATAACTCCAGTTCTTAAATCCTTACACTGGCTCCCGGTTAAGTTTAGGGCAGATTTCAAAATCCTTCTTTTAACATATAAATCATTAAATGGTCGAGGTCCGGCTTACTTGTCTGAACTTATCATGACTTACAAACCAGAGCGCACATTAAGATCTCAAGATGCTGGTCTGCTTATGATTCCAAGGATTAATAAAATAACAGTGGGGGGTCGAGCTTTTAGTTACAGGGCCCCTAAACTGTGGAATAATCTGCCTGCTACTATAAGAGATGCCCCTTCGGTCTCAGCTTTTAAATCCCGGCTGAAGACTCACTACTTCAGTTTAGCATATCCTGACTAGAGCTGCTGATTAACTGTACAGACTGCATCTCTGTTGTTAGTCATTAGCACTTAAACATAAGAAACATGACAGTTATAATTGGATACTAACCCTCACTTATTCTGTTTTTCTTCTCGGTACTCAAATGTGGCATTTGGTGCCACGGCCCACCTGCCAAGTTGTTTTGCCTGCCTAAGGAAAAGTCATCCCAGATGGAGGATCGCAGGAATCGTGGGAGAGAGGGGTCCTTTCATCGGATTGGCTGGCCCAGCACTGTTTCAGCTGTGGAATGGCCAAATGGGGGAGGCAGCTTGAAGGATGAGGTCTCCAGGACTCTATACAAATACAAATCTTATTATGGGATATATCATCTACTGTTAAATTCTGCTCTGTACTTCTAAAATTTATATATATATATATATTTTTTATTTCTTACTATATTGAGAAATTGTTCTGTGTACTGTATTGTATTGTATTGACCCCCTTCTTTTGATACCCACTGCACGCCCAATCTACCTGGAAAGGGGTCTCTCTCTGAACTGCCTTTCCCAAGGTTTCTTCCATTTTTCCCTACTAGGTTTTTTTGGGAGTTTTTCCTTGTCTTCTTAGAGAGTCAAGGCTGGGGGGCTGTCAAGAGGCAGGGCCTGTTAAAGCCCATTGCGGCACTTCCTGTGTGATTTTGGGCTATACAAAAATAAACTGTATTGTATTGTATTGTATTGTAAACAGTAAGTTTAAATTGAGTTTATAGAAACGCTCCCGCTGCCGTTTGCAATACCATATTAGATGACTTTGTAACAGAGTTAAAATTGCTGGAGCGATAAATTTTTAACTGCCGGGTCATGTCGCGTGTTCTTGGGTAGGTACACCAAAAAATTTATACATTTATGCATGTAATGGGCAAACAAAAAATGTACTATACCCGAAAGCACTACAGTAGTACTCAATGTATCTTTACTTCTTAAATGTTAATGTTTTACTGTTTAATAATTTATACGATTCTTATATGTTATTCAGATTCTTTTATCAAAATACCAGTAACAGCGCACTCCACGATAACGTGGAGTGAATACACTTGACATGACCATTCATAGTATTTATCCTCTTTCTCTGTACGTTTACCATTCGTTTGCTCAGACGTTGATGCGCTTGCTGCTTAATGAGCAGCTCTTGACCCTACCGTCCCGCTGCTTCTCTTCTTTCGTCGGCATCTTTTCCCGTTAAAACTGATTTCTTTTAAAACTTAGTATGTTTTCTTTAATTTTTCAGTTAAGCTGGCACTTAAGTCTTCAATCTGCCTCAAGAATGATTAGCGAAGATGGTAGACAATGAAAACGTCAGCCGTACGCATCCGCCACGCACGCACTGGTGCGCGCAGCTGTGAGTTGATTCTACAATAAAATAAAATAAAGATAAAAAGAGTAATAACTTGCACCACCGCTATTCAATTACACTTGCCTAACGCCTCAAATAAGGGGAAATACTGTGGGATCTGGACATCCGTCAAAGCAGCAATCACAAGCCCGATTACAAAGCGGGAAGCTGTGATTTGTCGTCTCCCTCCCATGTAACAATCACAGCCCGTGTTGCAACGCACTATGTATGTATATGTATATATGTGTATGTGTGTGTATATGTATGTGTGTATATATATATATATATATATATATATATATATGTGTTCATATGTGTGGGAAAGCGAATAGTAGACGTGACGTAGTATCTGTGTACCAAATTTCAAGTCAATAGGTGAAACGGTTTGCGAGCTACAGCTGATTTAAAATCCTGGACAGACAAACTAATAGCCTTGGTACTGTTTTATAGAAGAACATTTTAATGTTTAATAATTTATATTTATATGCAATGTGCTTCTTATATATTACTTCATATTCTCAAATGATAATAATGTTAATGTTGTTTATATTGATTTCTATGTTATTGTAAGTGCTCTTTATTTGTGGAAAAATAAATTTGGCAATTTAACTTATTTTATACATACATTTTATTTTTTTCTCTTGCACTCAGTGAGCGAATCCACTGGCTAATCAGCTATATATATATATATATATGTATGTGTATATATATATATGTGTGTATATATATATATATATATATATATATATATATATATATATATAGATAGATAGATAGATAGATATATGTGTATGTATGTAGATATACAAATATGTATATATATGTATATATGTTTATATATATGTAGATATACAAATATGTATATGTATATATATGTATATGTGTCTGCATGTGTGTGTGTATATATATATATATATATATATGTATGTATGTGTATATATATGTTGATATATGTATATATATGTGGATGTGTATATGTATATATTTATGTATATACACTATGTTTATGTATATATATGTTTACATAACCTCTTTAGCACACTACTTCTCCGCTGCGAAGCGCGGGTATTTTGCTAGTATATATATATATATATATATATATATATATGCCATGCCATGCCATTCTCCTCCGCTTATCCGAGGTCGGGTCGCGGGGGCAGCAGCTTGAGCAGAGATGCCCAGACTTCCCTCTCCCTGGCCACTTCTTCTAGCTCTTCCGGGGGAATCCCAAGGCGTTCCCAGGCCAGCCGAGAGACATACTCTCTCCAGCGTGTACTGGGTCTTCCCCGGGGCCTCCTCCCGGTTAGACGTGCCCGGAACACCTTACCAGGGAGGTGTCCAGGAGGCATCCTGATCAGATGCCCAAGCCATCTCATCTGACTCCTCTCGATGCGGAGGAGCAGCGGCTCTACTCTGAGCTTCTCACCCTATCTTTAAGGAAGAGCCCAGACACCCTGCAGAGGAAACTCATTTCAGCCGCTTGTATTCGTGATCTCGTTCTTTCGGTCACTACCCATAGTTCATGACCATAGGTGAGGGTAGGAACATAGATCGATTGGTAAATTGAGAGCTTTGCCTTGCGGCTCAGCTCCTTTTTCACCACGACAGACCAATGCAGAGCCCGCATCACTGCGGATGCCGCACCGATCTGCCTGTCGATCTCACGCTCCATTCTTCCCTCACTCGTGAACAAGACCCCGAGATGCTTGAACTCCTCCACTTGCGGCAGGATCTCGCTACCAACCCTGAGAGGGCACTCCACCCTTTTCCGGCTGAGGACCATGGTCTCGGATTTGGAGGTGCTGATTCCCATCCCAGCCGCTTCACACTCAGCTGCGAACCGATCCAGAAAGAGCTGAAGATCACGGCCTGATGAAGCAAACAGGACAACATCATCTGCAAAAAGCAGTGACCCAATCCTGAGCCCACCAAACCGGACCCCCTCGATGCCCTGGCTGCGCCTAGAAATTCTGTCCATAAATGTTATGAACAGAATCGATGACAAAGGGCAGCCCTGGCGGAGTCCAACTCTCACTGGAAACAGGTTCGACTTACTTCCGGCAATGCGGACCAAGCTCTGACACCGGTTGTACAGGGACCGAACAGCCCTTATCAGGGGGTCCGGTACCCCATACTCCCGGAGCACCCCCCACAGGATTCCCCGAGGAACACAGTTGAACGACTTTTCCAAGTCCACAAAACACATGTAGACTGGTTGGACGAACTCCCATGCACCTTCCAGGATTCTGCTAAGGGTGTAGGGCTGGTCCACTGTTCCGCGACCAGGACGAAAACCACACTGTTCCTCCTGAATCCGAGGTTCGACTATCCGACGGACCCTCCTCTCCAGAACCCCCGAATAGACTTTTCCAGGGAGGCTGAGGAGTGTGATCCCTCTGTAGTTGGAACACACCCTCCGGTCACCCTTCATAAAGAGGGGGACCACCACCCCGGTCTGCCAATCCAGAGGTACTGTCCCTGATGTCCATGCGATGTTGCAGAGACGTGTCAACCAAGACAGTCCTACAATATCCAGAGCCTTGAGGAACTCTGGGCGTATCTCATCCACCCCTGGGGCCCTGCCACCGAGGAGTTTTCTGACCACCTCGGTGACCTCAGTCCCAGAGATGGGGGAGCCCACCTCCGAGTCCCCAGGCTCTGCTTCCTCATTGGAAGGCATGTTAGTGGGACTGAGGAGGTCTTCGAAGTACTCCCCCCACCGACCCACAACGTCCCGAGTCGAGGTCAGCAGCGCACCATCCCCACCATATACAGTGTTGACACTGCACTGCTTCCCCCTCCTGAGACACCAGACGGTGGACCAGAATCTCTTCGAAGCCGTCCGAAAGTTGTTCTCCATGGCCTCCCCAAACTCCTCCCATGCCCGGGTTTTTGCCTCAGCAACCACTGAAGCCGCATTCCGCTTGGCCTGCTGGTACCTATCAGCTGCCTCCAGAGTCCCACAGGACAAAAGGGACCAGTAGGACTCCTTCTTCAGCTTGACAGCATCCCTCACCGCCGGTGTCCACCAACGGGTTTGAGGATTGCTGCCACGACAGGCACCAACCACCTTACGGCCACAGCTCCGGTCAGCCGCCTCAACAATAGAAGCACGGAATATGGCCCATTCGGACTCAATGTCCCCCACTTCCCTTGGGACATGGTCGAAGTTCTGCCAGAGGTGGGAGTTGAAGTTACTTCTGACAGGGGGCTCTGCCAGAAGTTCCCAGCAGACCCTCACAATACGTTTGGGCCTACCAGGCCTGACCGACATCCTCCCCCACCATCGAAGCCAACTCACCACCAGGTGGTGATCAGTTGACAGCTCAGCCCCTCTCTTCACCCGAATGTCCAAGCCATGTGGCCGCAAGTCCGACGACACGACCACAAAGTCGATCATCGAACTGAGGCCTAGGGTGTCCTGGTGCCAAGTGCACATATGAACACCCCTATGCTTGAACATGGTGTTCGTTATGGACAATCCGTGACGAGCACAGAAGTCCAATAACAAAACACCGCTTGGGTTCAGATCGGGGGGGCCATTCCTCCCAATCACGCCCTTCCAGGTCTCACTGTCATTGCCCACGTGAGCATTGAAGTCTCCCAGCAGTACGAGGGAGTCCCCAGAAGGTATGCCCTCTAGCACCCCCTCCAGGGACTCCAATAAGGATGGGTACTCCAAACTGCTGTTCTGCGCATACGCACAAACAACAGTTAGGACCCGTCCCCCCACACGAAGGCGGAGGGAGGCTACCCTCTCGTCCACCGGGGTAAACCCCAATGTGCAGGCTCCAAGTCAGGGGGCAATAAGTATACCCACACCCGCTCGGCGCCTCTCACCGGGGGCAACTCCACAGTGGTACACAGTCCAGCCCCTCTCTAGGAGATTTGTTCCAGAGTCCAAGCTGTGCGTCGAGGTGAGCCCGACTATATCTATCCGGAACGTCTCAACTTCGCGCACTAGCTCAGGCTCCTTCCCCTTCAGAGAGGTGACATTCCATGTCCCAAGAGCCAGCTTCTGTAGCCGAGGATCGGACCACCAAGGTCCCTGCCTTTGGCCACCACCCAACTCACAGTGCACCCGACCTCCTTGGCCCCTCCCATAGGTGGTGAGCCCATGGGAAGGGGGACCCACGTTGCCTCTTCGGGCTGTGCCCGGCCGAGCCCCATGGGTACAGGCCCAGCCACCAGGCGCTTGCCATCGAGCCCCACCTCCAGGCCTGGCTCCAGAGGGGGGCCCGTCCAAATTTTTTGTTCATCATAGGAGGTTGTGTTGAACCGCACTTTGTCTCATCCCTCACCTAGGACCAGTTTGTCTTGGGTGGCCCTACCAGGGGCATAAAGCCCCGGACAACAGATCTCCTAGGATCATTGGGACACGCACACCCCTCCACGACGATAAGGTGGCGGTTCAAGGAGGGGTATATATATATATATATATATATATTCATGGCATTCTTAGTCTGAATCACAATCTGATTGTATGGGTGTTTACCTACCAGGTAACGCTTGTGGTTGGTCAGCAAGTCGGCTAACATCTGCCACGGTGCCCTCTTTCAGTTGCGAAAAGCAGATCATAGAATGGTTGAAATAGTTTACTGTCAAATAATGCCAAGAGTACGCGACATGTGTTTTGCCCTAATTCTGGGCTCATCAGGCGTACACACTCACTGCACTCCCTCTCGGGAATCGAACCTCGGCATCAGCGCTAGGGGCGAAGCCCCTAACATTGCGCCACAGCGTGTGGTTCGTTTATTTGACAGTATGTAGATCGGGGTAATTACATTCATTGCATTCGTACTCTGATGAGCCCAGAATTAGGGCGAAACACGTGTCACGTACTCTTTGCATTATTTGACAGTAAACTATTTCAACCATATATATATATATATATATATATATCATTGTAAATTTATAGAGATTTTGGCCTATGGGATTTTATGTATATTTTGGACATAGTTGTGTTTTGGTATTTGAAAATGTCCGTCTGTGAAAATCTCCGGAAGGGTACCACAGTTCTGGGTGGGATACTAGGTCAACCCCTGGATTATGGCCAAGTCAAAGGCTTGAGGCCCTACGAAAGGCTGTTGCTGCTGAACTCTTAGGAGGAGGTAGATTTCTGAGAAAGTTTGGGTGTCATCCTGCAAGTCACATTTCATGTCTACTGGTTGCAAGCATTTTTTGCCTGTGGTTGACAGAGCACCAGGTGACCACCAAGGCATGGATTCGGTCTCTAAGTAATTCCATGAAAAATTTGACAGGCACCAGCCAAAGGGGAATTATGTCAGTGCATTAGCACTTCCAAAAAGTGCCACTTTAGACACAAGGTTAGCAGTTTTGGCACCTATCAGCCACTGGGTTGAGGAGGAAAATAGCAGACCTCCTCAGTTCTTTGCCAGGCATAAAGGGGCCGATTTAATTTTCCTAGCACTTCAAGTGATTTGTGGGAGGGATACCAGGATGTCCTTTAATTAGTGCCTAGACATCGGTTCACCATCCAGCATGAAGGGTGCTCTGCCAACCCATGATTTTTCTGTTTGAACCAATGTTTCAGGAGGGTCCATGGGGAGCCCTGGGGTTTGCGCAAAGTTTTTGATTCAACACCTGGCATAAGGAGTCCCCACTCAACCCCTTAGGACTTCTGTGAGGAAGTCACTGATAGCACTTTGCCTAGGACTTAATTATTTGCACTAAGTTGAAAATGTCCATTGTCAGTGATATTCAGGACCCTCCCAGCTCAGACCTGACCTCCATGAAGGGTACCAGTAGATCCAAAAGACTTACCAGAGAAAATTGAGGCTCGGCTCAGCTGTAAGGGCCTGATTTTTTTCCCTTAGACCGGGGGTGCATTTGACTGCCGCTCTGCTTGAAGGGGCTGTCGCTGACCTCTTAGGACTTCTAGTGCCCCCCTGCCCACGACAAAGGGTCATACAGCTGGAATCTCTCATAATTTGGCCGCTTTTCGCTACATTACCAGAGTCTGTTTGTGGACTTTGTCATTTTTTTCGAGATTTTGCTGACATGACAGGAGGCTCCTGCAAAGGGGTGGGGTTAACATTTTGGACACCTTCATATCTATGACTGGATGCTTTGTATGACATTTTTAACTTTTCAAGACCCCCCCAACCTAGGTCCTAGGGATGTGAAGTAGGGAAAGAGTAGTGAGCGAGGTTGCACCCTCCAGTGATTCAGTTTGTGTAGCCGATCAGAGTTCAAGGGTCATTTTGAATTCAGCTGAATTATGGGGAAACAGAGTCCCAATGAGGGGTGCATCTTGTAGAGGGGGCTCAGTCCTGTCATTTGATAACTCACTTGGACCCCCTGCCACATCAAAAACCCCCTTGAAGTATCGGACTAGGATTAACCGTGAGGGTTAGTCCTCATTCTCAGGGCTGTGTTGCCTTGAGGATCGGGCAGAAATGACCCTGAGACTAGGAAGGTGATAGGCTTAGGAAAACCTTGGGGCTTGGGTCCTGGCTGAAGGGTGGGCATTGTAGATGGGCATCAAGCCCAGCTCCCTATGGTCCCACCCTGCCCTGCCCAACCTTGTTTTACACCACTCTCACCCTGACTTTGGGGGGAAACATGGCCTTGAACCTTTTAAGGGGCTAAGGTTAGGAAAACAAGGGGGTGTGGGGAACAGCCCGGACACAGACAGGCGGACATCGGTTTGTCACCCAACACACGTTTATTATGCAACTGTTTACAAAGTCTTGTGCCACACAACCCACAAACTCCCCCAAAGTCCAGGCCAAAACCACAACACCTTTCCTTCAGACCGCCTCCTTCTCTCTCCTTCCAGACCTTGTCCTCTTCCACCCGACTCCAGCCTCGAATGAAGGGAGGCGGCCCCTTTTTTTCATACCCGGATGTGCTCCAGGTGTGCACCGGCAATCTTCCACCCGACACGCCCCAGTGTGGCGGAAGTGCCGGCTGTCTCCCCGGATGCACTCCGGGTGTTCCCTCTCTTCTTCCCCCCAGCACTTCCTGGTGTGGCAGAAGTGCTGGGGTCCAGGGTCCATCAGGCATGGGGACGCCCACTGGCGGTGGCCACGGGCCCTTACAGGGTTGGGCTTCCAAGCCCTGTACTCGTGGCCCCCAACACAACCAGGGTGGACAACCCCTCGCGGTCTGGAGGAGGAATGAACCCTCCTCCTGTCTTCCTGGGCATCCCAGACGGGCATGAATCCTGGCCAGGTGCCACAGGGGCTAGACACATAGTGAGTGGTGGGTTTTGTCGAAGGCAAGGTGCCCTCTTCTTTGACAAACTCCTCCAAAGGGTTTCAAGCACTTAGTCATTTTGGTGCTCTGGCTGTTCCTGTGGTGACTGTGGTCTTGGGGCACTTATCAAAAAAAAAATCATTTCCGCACCCTTTGGAACTTCCAGGACATGACAGCCTGGTGCCCGACAGGGACACACATGGCACCCCAGAGCTGGATACGTACATTAAAAAATAAACACTAGAGAAAAATATTTCAATCAATTTAAGTAAACTTTAAGTAAGAAACCTACCAAGAAAGTCAAAATCTACATATTTCAAAACCCAATAGAGGAGAGAAGAATAAAACTGACATTCTCAGCACATCATAAAACGCAGACGTCCACCATCTTCTGAAAATCTGAGCTTTGAGAGAAGGACAGTGCAGGTGAGCCATGGCTGTGGATGGAGGGTCTACAGTTCATACAACAGGCTGGGAAGAGAAAATATTAGATAGATAGATAGATAGATAGATAGATAGATAGATAGATAGATAGATAGATAGATAGATAGATAGATAGATAGATAGATAGATAGATAGATAGATAGATAGATAGATAGATAGATAGATAGATACTTTATTAGAGACGACATTTCAGATAAACTTGTGTTCAAATGTGACACAGTGAGACATAAAGTATGAGTATAACTGAGTCGGGGTGAGCAACGATAACGACATATTGTGTGCCCACTTGATCTTTACCAGCACTGGCACGGGTCTCAATCATGACCGACTGTCACTGTGACCTCAGAAATGCAGATCTGAAAGTCACCAACATGTGGATACCACAGCAGTGCTACATGATGGGGTTTACTGTGAACTCCACCAGCACAGAGGACTCTGAGGTTTGGTGCACTTTGTTGTGGACCCCCTTTATCACTCTGTTCAGTTGTTAACAGAGACAAGAATAACAACATTGTTTTAGAAATTGACAACATTCTTTATTTTATACAGCAACTTCCAAAAAGTGAAGACAAGTGAGTAACTTTATTAATATATGAATAAAGACAATGACTTACATTCACAGCGTTACACACACAGCATATTTAATAAATGTCAGTCAGCCTGGAGTGACGTTAACAGACCACCGGCCTCCTGTACACAAGGGGTTAGCCAGTGTGCTGGGCTATCAGGTTTAAATAAATGTGACATAAATACTCATTTCACAGAAAACAAAATTTCATAAATTTGTGAAGTGACCTGCAACATGGAGTCGAAATAATCCATCAAGAATATCATCTGAACAATCAAACACAGGGAGGAACAAGATACTCCTCAGGAATAAGTGCTTTACAGAGAGTTTAGATTTTAAATATTTACTATATTACATTTATTTTTTAAAGGTGTGTATGAGTGGACCTGGCCCACCAAAAACAGAGGTGAAGGACCTGAAAATCCACAAATATAACAGCAAAGTGAATTCACGTTTACAGATATCTTCATCTTCAAATACATCTGGCTGACCATGGAGTACACTTGTCTGCTGTCACACAGGCTGCTCACCGCTCACTCACTGACATTTCTCTTTATGTCTCACAGTTTACTGTTTTATTCATCTATGCATTTGTCTGAGACTTAACAATAGAAGTAAAACAATGACAAACAAATTTAAATAATAAAAATTGTTGTGTTTGAAAAGATTTTTTGGTAAACTGACCTTTTCGACATACTGTAGTGTGTGTCTGGCTGGAATGACCAACAACCAAACGTAAAACTGGCATACAGGAGTCGTTAAGAAAATGGAATTTGAAGAAGCTGCTCAGTGCTGATTATTAATAATCAGAAGGTAAAATATACAACATCAATAAATTCAAATTGCCAGCACTGAATATTACTGTGCACTGTCAAGTCATCAAGTTCTAAAACTTACAATAAATTAATCACTGAAGACGCAGGGCTAAATATTTTAAAACTTGAGATTATTTTAAGGGCTTTTCTGAACCAGGGATAAAAAAAAGCATAAAGAATTGGATTAACTCCAAAGCTCACCTCACTGACCAGAACTAAGAAGTTCCTTATTTCAACCAAGAGAACTGAATAATCATAGACAGAAAAATCAAACAAAATGAGAGGTAACCAGCAGACCATAAAGACGCCCACCACCAGTCCGAGGGTCTTTGCTGCTTTTGTTTCAGATGCTTTAGGTGTGTTTGAATTGCTGCTCTCCACCGACTGCGTCTTTTCAATCAAACATTTAATGGCTTTAGAATGTCTTCTGGCAACTATAAATATTCTTGTATAAGAACATATCATTACTGAATATGGGATAATAAAAATAAATATTAAAAAAACGTAAGCTCCAGAGTCGTATCCATAAAATGTACATGCTTGTTCACATTCCTCTGTTTCTACATAACCAAAATAAACAAAAGTGAATGTAAATACAAATGAATACAACCACATCACCACAATACTGACCTGTGTGACATTCAGAGTTATTTCTGAGCTGTAAAAGAATGGATTACAAACAGCAATGTAGCGATCAATTGATATTAATGCCATATGAGTAACAATGGCCACATCAAATAAATTAGCAAGTGACTGATACACGTAACAGTAAATCACACCAAAATACCAGCAGGTTTCAATTTGTAAAATCAAAGAAAAGGGCAACACAAACAAACCCACCAAGAAATCAGCTGCTGCAAGTGAAAGGATCAGAAAATTAGTCGGCGTGTGAAGCTGCAAAAAATGAGAAATAGAAATGATGACAAGAAGATTTCCAAAGATAGTGACTGAAGTCAAAAGAACAAAGAAAATATAAAGACCTACATAGACTTCTGTTTCCAAAATTAATTTATGGCATGATATATTATTATTAGGATAGCAGTAACCAAGTTGTGGCATCTTAAATTCCATTTTATTTCCCTCAGCAGTTCCACGTTTACCCACAGACATGCTAAGACTGTTGTGCCAGACCGCAGGCGTCTGCAGGTGATATTTATACAGTCTCTAGACGGATTACAGCAGCCTCTCTGACATCTCATTATCTTCAAACGTTGTTTTAACTCCTAATGAACCCCAGGGGACTGATTAATCTTCAATGTGTGTTTTTAAACAAATAACAAAATAACAGCCTCAAATTGCTGTTATTTGTGATCTTCAGCACTGCTGTTAGTTTTTACAGGCTGACCTGTGATACTCAGTGAAAGGCCTGCTGTGATTTTATATTCAGTATGTATTTGGTACATACAGCTTGTGTTTAATAAAAGTGACAGGACACAGCAGGTGTGGTGATAAGCGTGCATTGCCTGTCTGTGAACTGAAGTCATTTTACAGTCTGTGCCCAGCTCAACTCAAACATGGGGCAGCGTTTCAAGGCCAACACTCAGCCAGCTCTCTTAAACTGGACTCCATTTCTGTGTACGTCTCCCTATGAGCTGAGAGCAGCCATTGACCGCTGGCAGCTCCTGTGGATGTGCTCAGACACACGATTTTCAAAGGATTTGTCCAGCATGAGACATATGAACTTCTCCATCACAGGCGTCTCCATGAAGGAATATTTAGGACTCACTGGTCACAACGCCTGCTTTCTTTGTTTCTGTCAGGCACTTAGGAGCTTATCTGATCATTTATAGAAATACATTGAAATCATTAAAGAAATCTCAAAATCACTTGAAGGTATCCATGAAGTATTTTAAGAAGTCGCTAATTATTTAAAAGGTTTGTTTAAATGATTTAGAGATATTTTTAATAAATTTACAAATATCTATTAATGTATTGCAGACATATTTCAACCAGCTCTTCTTTTTTGAATCATATATTTAAAGGACTAACAGATAAATTTAAATAAATCATGTATCTTCTTACCATTTTCTCTTTATTTAAATAAAGATAAATTATGGAGGTGAAGGATCGACTCCATAGCTGCTATTTAAGTATTACAAATCGAATTTGGGTGACCAATATATCGTTTAGTTGTTCACTTGAAAAACAGCAGTCACACCCAACAATTCACAAAGAGTTCTCATCCACAAGTCATCAGGTTGCCCATCGGCCCCTCAAACTAAATGTCGTCTGCTCCCACCACTTAATGATGGAGGGAAGACACTCGGTATGTTCTGTAATTAGAAAGTATAGCCGGTGTACTTCACATTAGTTCACACAGCACACTGCTGGAGCAGATCACCTTTACAAAGGTCTGAACTCAGAGCTTAGGTCACAGCAAGACAAAGGCCTCACTTAGTCACTTGGACATAACACCTCGAATGTAACCAGAAGCCAGAGAGGGGGGCAATGGTGTGCAGCAGTAATGACACTGAATTAATGACACTACAGCAGGACAATGTCAGGCTACACACAGCTGCTGTGTTCACAACTGGCCGGAGGAATTCTGGGTTGCGAGTGATGCCTTCACCTTCTCTTCACATGTTAACCCAGAAGATGTGCCACATTGCAAAATGCCGAAGCTCCAGCCTTTGCCTTCCAATGGGCTTCTGTTGAGGCCCTTGAGCAGAAAGTAGAAATCATCTCAGAACTTCATATCCTGAGGCTCATTGGCTCACTAAACCAGAGTTATAAAGCAGTACTGGGGCGAAACAGAAGGTCACACAAAATGCTGGAAGACTTCAACAGGACTTTTGTCATAGGTGCATTAGATCAGTTGAGAGAGAGGTTAGGAGCACGCACTGATACAGTGCATTGCCGCACCCACCACACGACCAACCAACATAGGATACACCCCAAACCCCGTGTCTGCCCTGACCAAGTTTCCAGAGAGGCTGCCGTCATTGGACTGCACATCCCGGAGGTCCCAGGACCAGACCCATGGCAAGGTAGGGAACAGGTTCAGGGGCCATCATGGAAAGGCAGAGAAGTGTGTGTGTGTGTTGGGGGGGGACACACACTCTCTCTCTCTCTCTCGTCTCTCTGGGTACCAGAGAAATCATGTCTCTGGGGAACTTAAGGAGTCCACGAAAGGGGTTTCGGCCGACCAGGCAGGGGTTGATGTAAAATCAAAGTGGGCAGGGGGTCATGTAGAAACCAGGCAGGGGGTCATGTAAAATAGATGGATGACCTTCTGTCTAAATCTCTCAACCAGTTGTCACAGGACCTAATGACTGACCGTTTGAGGATGGTTGGCCAAATTTGACAATGCCCTGGTCCCTCTCCCGAAAGTCTGGTCCTAGCAGATATGTTTCTGAGTATTCCTAGTTCTGCTGCAGGAGGGTGTAATTCCAGAAGTCTGAAGGGATTGCAGCCAGATGCACCGTGCCTGGGGTACAACCAAGAGGGCCGGAAAGATGCGGGGCCGAGTCTGACCTTCTCCTCTTCGGGCCTGTCCCCCGGAGGAATGAAGGGGCCGGTTCTGACCCCCAGTGGCAGAATTCTTTTATTATCCCAGAAGTACTAGGGTGAATGTAGTGAGAAGTCAAGCACAATGACCCCTTTTATTAGCTAACTAAAAAGATTACAATATGCAAGCTTTTGAGGCAACTCAGGCCCCTTCTTCAGGCAGAGATGCAATACAGAAACTGGAGTTCCCTGTGTTTATATACACACTAGGACAAGAAACAACATTGGGAAATCTTTAAGTGAGAAATCTGAAATGTAAAAAATGAATACATTCCTCCAGGCTAGGGTTCATTTAACAAGAGAGAGAAGAATAATGTATGGTCAAGATCTTTGGATAAGACGCCTGTCCAAAAAAGTCTTTGGAAGTTTCTGATGAGTTTTTCATACAATGTGGGCCTGTAGTCAAGCTGTCTGTGTCAGTCTGAGACATGCCAACAATCCTCATATCAGGCCATAAAACTCTCGTCTCTATTCAAACCATGTTGTAATGTATTAAATTTTAGCATGAGTTTAACTTCCTGTTCTTTTTTCTCTTGCTGTGTTCTGAAGTTGTCCATAAGCCCTGTGACTTTAAAGTCCCTCTCACAGTGTCCATGGCTGCCATAGGAACATCTGTGTTGCCAGGCTTGATGTGTCACCTGTGTAAATTCATTCTCTGGTGGAGTGTTTGTCCAGTTTCTCCCACACAGAGTGCAGTGTCAGGACATTTCATACAGAGAATGAGGGAGACCACATTAGATGATCTGCAGGAAAATGATCCCTTTATGTGATGTTCTAGTCAGCAGGTGGTATAACTCCATGGTCTGTGTTATAAATGTGGGCACACGTTTGATATCTTTTCTGTAGACATGGAGATGTGCCATTTTCTATTGGTTCAATTAGGGAGCTTAGGACAATTAGTGGCTGCAGGTTTGGTGGTGGTCTGTATGCCAGGAGGGGAGGTTCAGGAAATCCATTTTTCAGTGTTTGGTCATTGTGTAGCATTGGCTGAAGTTCATTTATAATTTTTCAAAGTGTTTTAAGATGTGGGTTATAGGTGACAACAAAGGGGGATGTGGTTCTTGTTGTCTTTGCTTTTATATTCCAGAAGGTGGTCTCTGGGTATGGCAGTAGCTCTTCTTATTTGAGTGTCTGTTGTTTTGGAGGTGTAACCTTATCTGATGAAACGTTGTCTGAGCTCCTGCAGTTGTTTATCCCGGTGTGTCAGGTCTGAGCAGATACAGTTGTATCGCATTGCTTGGCTGATAATAATGGAGGGCCTTATATGCTTGGGGTGGAAGCTGACATTTGTCTGCAGCAGGAATGTGTGACACGTAGGACATTGTTAAATAGGGACAAGAAAATAATAAAAGAAACAACACATTACAGCCATGTGGTAATCAGCACTCACACCATAAGACTTCTACAAATCAGAATAACGATTCTTGAACAATAATAACGACGAGCACACAATAATAATTCAGAACTCCGCAGGACTCCTGCAGCCTACTAGAATTCAGAAGGCTGATAGCTCTGAGGATTAAAGAGGACTTCAGTCTGGGGGTCTTCACCCTTGAGACCCAAAATCATCAGCTTGATGACCACAAGTGACACTCTGGAGACCAAGGATGGCTGCTGTGTGACAGAATCAAATTGGCCTTCTTTACCACTTATTTGTGATGGTGGTCAGCGAGAGAAGGCTGCTGCAGACCCCCACTTTCACTGTTCCTTTAAATGTCAGTCACACAGTTTTTGTTCTTGGTACTAAGATTTACTAAACAACATTCATCCATCCATCTTCTTAACATGTTAATACAGAGCAGGTCACAGGGCAGCTGAAGCCAATCACAGCAAGCACTGGGCACAAAGCAGGAACAGTCTCTGGACAGGACGTCACTCCATCACAGGGTGAACACACACACACTTCAGCATCTACAATCCACCTAACCTACATGTCTTTGGACTGTGACAGAAAACCGGAGCACCCTGAGGAAACCCCTGAGGACACGAGGAGAACATGCAGACTCCATGTAGGGAGGACCTGTGATGAGCACCCTGACCTCCTTGTAGTGAGGCAGCAGCGTTACCACTACAGCACCGTGCTGCTTAATAACACGACCTATGAAAGTAAACCACACTGCTGACTTAATAACAGACTTATTAAAAGTAACTTCAGAGTTTTTTTTCTTTTTTAAACAATTCAGTTTCCTTACAATTAATATCCGCTTTTTTCCTTCTCACTGAATTTTGCGTCATTCTAATTGAAGGTTAGCCTCTTATGGATGATTCTCCTAAGTATCTGTGGTGCTTGTTATGTGAGAAGTTGACCAAGAGAACATCTAAGGGGTCTCCTCCGTGTCCTTCAGATGTGTGTGTCACGTTAATTGCCAGCTCTCTATTGGTCCACTGTGGGTGTTGATGAAGGTGCAGTCCGTCCAGACTGGTTTCATGCCTTGTGCCAAATGCTGCCAGGAGAGACCTCACTGGACTAAGCATTGTAATAAGACACAGGAACGTGTCAGGAAGAGCTGGGGATGTTAAGGTCCTCTGATTCTGTCAAAGGAGACCATTTGTTTTCAACCACGTATCAACTTACTTGCTGTTTTTCCACATCGCGCCTTTGCACCAGTTTGTTTTTCATTTTGCCAGACTGTCTTTCATCCTTCATCCGCTGAGACCCCGGGGTTGATTCGTCATCCACCATACGCCGAGGAATCACGGTGAGGTTGCTCCATTTGCCGGGAAAATCAAACAATGCATTTTTCTCTAGTTCAGTCATCCGTATTCAGGACAGTTTTATAACCGGACTGAAGTTCACAATCATTCAGTATATCATTCATTTTTGTTATTCGTGTTGTGTGTTATGTGTTACAGGGGCAAGGGAGGGTTTTGTTGTATTTATATATGCTGGTGTTTCTTTGTTGATGTGGTGGAGGGATTTTTATATTTATTTATGTTTCTATTTTTGCATTTGTCTTGTGGTTTCATTTAATACATTTAGTCAGTTTATTTTTTACATCATCTGCTTTTTGCGTGCTTATATTTACACCGTCGATTGTGGGGGAGAAGTGCAATTTGTTAAGAGGTACGGCTTGATAGTGAGATTCATCTCAGTAAATTATCCAGGCCACAGGTCTTGGAGGTGTAGCTGCCGGCTGGGTAAGGGGTCGGCTGTTACAACCTGGCATAAGGAGGCCCCACTCAACCTCTTAGGACTTCAGTGAGAAAGTCACTGATAGCACTTTGCCTAGGACTTAATTATTTGCACTAATGTTGAAAATGTCCATTGTCAGTGATATTCAGGACCCTCCCAGCTCAGACCTGACCTCCATGAAGGGTACCAGTAGATCCAAAAGACTTACCAGAGAAAAGTGAGGCTCGGCTCAGCTGTAAGGGCCTGATTTTTTTCCTTTAGACCGGGGGTGCATTTGACTGCCACTCTGCTTGAAGGGGCTGTCGCTGACCTCTTAGGACTTCTAGTGCCCCCCTGCCCATGACAAAGGGTCATACAGCTGGAATCTCTCATAATTTGGCCGCTTTTCACTACATTACCAGAGTCTGTTTGTGGACTTTGTCATTTTTTTCGAGATTTTGCTGACATGACAGGAGGCTCCTGCAAAGTGGGGGGTGGGGGGGAGGGGAGGTGGTTAACATTTTGGACACCTTCATATCTATGACTGGATGCTTTGTATGGCATTTTTAACTTTTCAAGACCCCCCAACCTAGGTCCTAGGGATGTGAAGTAGGGAAAGAGTAGTGAGGGTGGTTGCACCCTCAGTGATTCAGTTTGTGTAGCCGATCAGAGTTCAAGGGTCATATTGAATTCAGCTGCATTATGGGAAAACAGAGTCCCAGTGAGGGGTGCATCTTGTAGAGGGGGCTGAGTCCTGTCATTTGACACCACACTTGGACCCCCTGCCACTCCAGCCTTGACATCAAAAACCCACTTGAAGTGTCAGACTAGGATTAACCGTGAGGGTTAGTCCTCATTCTCAGGGCTGTGTTGCCTTGAGGATCGGGCAGAAATGACCCTGAGACTAGGAAGGTGATAGGCTTAGGAAAACCTTGGGGCTTGGGTCCTGGCTGAAGGGTGGGCATTGTAGATGGGCATCAAGCCCAGCTCCCTATGGTCCCACCCTGCCCTGCCCAACCTTGCTTTACACAACTCTCACCCTGCCGTTGGGGGGAAACATGGCCTTGAACCTTTTAAGGGGCTAGGGTTAGGAAAACAAGGGGGCTAGACACATAGTGAGTGGTGGGTTTTGTCGAAGGCAAGGTGCCCTCTTCTTTGACAAACCTCTACAAAAGGTTTTAAGGCACTTAGTCATTTTGGTGCTCTGCTGTCTTTAGGACCATCTGTTCCTGGGGTGACTGTCGTCTTGGGGCATTTAAAAAAAATTTATTTCCACACCCTTTGGAACTTCCAGGACGTGACAGCCTGGTGCCCGACAGGGACACGCATGGCACCCCAGAGCTGGATATGTACATTAAAAAGATGACATCAATAAACACTAGGGAAAAATATTTCAATCAATTTAAATAAACTTTAAGTGAGAAACCCACTAAGAATGTCAAAATCTACATATTTCAAAATCCAATAGAGGAGAGAAGAATAAAACTGACATTCTCAGCACATCATCACACGCAGACGTCCAGCATCTTCTGGAAATCTGAGCTTTGAGAGAAGAACAGTGCAGTGCAGGTGAGCCATGGCTGTGGATTGAGGGTCTGCAGTTTATACTACAGGCTGGGAAGAGTAAATATTAGAGACGACATTTCAGATAAACTTGTGCTCAAATGTGACACAGTGACATATAAAGGATAAGTATAACTGAGTCTGGGTGGGCAACGATAACGACATATTGTGTGCCCACTTGATCTTTACCAACACTGGCATGGGTCTCAATCATGACCGACTGTCACTGTGACCTCAGAAATGCAGATCTGAAAGTCACCAACATGTGGATACCACAGCAGTGCTACATGATGGGGTTTACTGTGAACTCCACCAGCACAGAGGACTCTGAGGTTTGGTGCACTCTGTTGTGGACCCCCTTTATCACTCTGTTCAGTTGTTAACAGAGACAAGAATAACAACATTGTTTTACAAATTGACAACATTCTTTATTTTATACAGCAACTTCCAAAAAGTGAAGACAAGTGAGTAACTTTAGTAATATATGAATAAAGACAATGACTTACATTCACAGAGTTACACACACAGCATATTTAACAAACGTCAGTCAGCCAGGAGTAACGTTAACAGACCACCGGCCTCCTGTACACGAGGGGTTAGCCAGTGTGCTGGGCTTTCAGGTTTAAATAAATGTGACATAAATACTCATTTCACAGAAAACCAAGTGTCATAAATTTGTGAAGTGACCTGCAGCATGGAGTATAAATAATCCATCAAGAATATCATTTGAACAATCAAACACAGCGAGAAACAAGATACTCCTCGGGAATAAGTGCTTTACAGAGAGTTTAGATTTTAAATGTTTACTATATTACATTTATTTTTTAAAGGTGTGTATGAGTGGACCTGGCCCACCAAAAACAGAGGTGAAGGAACTGAAAATCCACAAATATAACAGCAAACTGAATTCACGTTTACAGATATCTTCATCTTCAAATACATCTGGGTGACCATGGAGTACACTTGTCTGCTGTCACACAGGCTGCTCGCCGCTCACTCACTGACATTTCTCTTTACGTCTCACAGTTTACTGTTTTATTCATCTATGTATTGTCTGAGACTTAACAATAGAAATAAAACAATGACAAACAAATTTAAATAATGAAAATTGTTGTGTTTGAAAAGCTTTTTTGGTAAACTGACCTTTTCGACATACTGTAGTGTGTGTCTGGCTGGAATGACCAACAACCAAACGTAAAACTGGCATACAGGAGTCGTTAAGAAAATGGAATTTGAAGAAGCTGCTCAGTGCTGATTATTAATAATCAGAAGGTAAAATATACAACATCAATAAATTCAAATTGCCAGCACTGAATATTACTGTGCACTGTCAAGTCATCAAGTTTTAAAACTTACAATAAATTAATCACTTGAGAAGCAGGGCTAAATATTTTAAAACTTGAGATTATTTTAAGGGCTTTTCTGAACCAGGGATAAAAAAAAGCATAAAGAATTGGATTAACTCCAAAGCTCACCTCACTGACCAGAACTAAGAAGTTCCTTATTACGATCAAGAGAACTGAATAATCATAGACAGAAGAATCAAAGAAAATGAGAGGTAACCAGCAGACCATAAAGACGCCCACCACCAGTCCGAGGGTCTTTGCTGCTTTTGTTTCAGATGCTTTAGGTGTGTTTGAATTGCTGCTCTCCACCGACTGCGTCTTTTCAATCAAACATTTAATGGCTTTAGAATGTCTTTTGGCAACTATAAATATTCTTGTATATGAGCATATCATTACTGAATATGGGATAATAAAAATAAATATTAAAAAAACATAAGCTCCAAAGTCGTATCCATAAAATGCACATCTTTGTTGACATCCCTCTGTTTCTACATAACCAAAATATACAAAAGTGAATGTAAATACAAATGAATACAACCACATCACTACAATACTGACCTTTGTGATATTCAGAGTTATTTCTGAGCTGTAAAAGAATGGATTACAAACAGCAATGTAGCGATCAATGGATATTAATGCCATATGAGTAACAATGGCCACATCAAACAAATTAGCAAGTGACTGATACACGTAACAGTAAATCACACCAAAATACCAGCAGGTTTCAATTTGTAAAATCAAAGAAAAGGGCAACACAAACAAACCCACCAAGAAATCAACCCCTGCAAGTGAAAGGAGCAGAAAATTAGTCGGCGTGTGAAGCTGCAAAAAATGAGAAATAGAAATGATGACAAGAAGATTTCCAAAGATAGTGACTGAAGTCAAAAGAACAAAGAAAATATAAAGACCTACATAGACTTCTGCTTCAAAAATTAATTTATGGCATGATATATTATTATTAGGATAGCAGTAACCAAGTTGTGGCATCTTAAATTCCATTTTATTTCCCTTAGCAGTTCCACGTTTACCCACAGACATGCTAAGACTGTTGTGCCTAACCGCAGGCGTCTGCAGGTGATATTTATACAGTCTCTAGACAGATTACAGCAGCCTCTCTGACATCTCATTATTGTCAAACGTTCTCTTCAGACCTAATGAACCCCAGGGGACTGATTAATCCTCAATGTGTGTTTTTAAACAAGGTTACCAGCGACACACACACACAGACAGTCTGCAGTGCACCCCAAACTGCTGTTATTTGTGATCTTCAGCACTGCTGTTAGTTTTTACAGGCTGACCTGTGATACTCAGTGAATGGCCTGCTGTGATTTTTATATTCAGTATGTATTTGGTACATACAGCTTGTGTTTAATAAAAGAGACAGGACACAGCAGGTGTGATGATAAGCGTGCATTGCCTGTCTGTGAACTGAAGTCATTTTACAGTCTGTGCCCAGCCAAACTCAAACATGGAGCAGCGTTTCAAGGCCAACACTCAGCCAGCTCTCTTAACCTGAACCCCATTTCTTTGTACGTCTCCCTGTGAGCTGCGAGCAGCCATTGACCGCTGGCAGCTCCTGTGGATGTGCTCAGACACACACGATTTTCAAAGGCTTTGTCCAGCCTCAGACATACGAACTTCTCCACCACAGGCGTCTCCATGAAGGAATATTTAGGACTCACTGGTCACAACGTCTCCTTTCTTTGTTTCTGTCAGGCACTTAGGAGCTTAACTGATCATTTTTAGAAATGCAATGAAATCATTAAAGAAATCTCAAAATCACTTGAAGGTATCCATGAAGCGCTTTAAGAAGTCGCTAATTATTTTAAGGTTTGTTTAAATGATTTAGAGATATTTTTAATAAATTTACAAATATCTATTAATGTATTACAGACGTATTTCAACCAGCTCCTCTTTTTTGAATCATATATTTAAAGGACTAACAGATAAATTTAAATAAATCATGTATCTTCTTACCACCCCTCCTCAAACCGCCACCTTATCGTGGTGGAGGGGTTTGCGTGTCCCAATGATCCTAGGAGCTCTGTTGTCCGGGGCTTTATGCCCCTGGTAGGGCCACCCAAGGCAAACTGGTCCTAGGTGAGGGATGAGACAAAGTGCGGTTCAACACAACCTCCTATGATGAATAAAAAATTTTGACGGTGTTTTCCCTTGCCCAGACGCGGGTCACCAGGATCCCCCTCTGGAGCCAGGCCGGGAGGTGGGGCTCGATGGTGAGCGCCTGGTGGCCGGGCCTGCACCCATGGGGCTCGGCCGGGCACAGCCCGAAGTGTCAACGTGGGTCCCCCTTCCCATTTGCTCAACACCTATGGGAGGGGCCAAGGAGGTCGGGTGCAATGTGAGTTGGATGGTGACCGAAGGCGGGGACCTTGGCGGTCCAATCCTCGACTACAGAAGCTGGCTCTTGGGACATAGAATGTCACCTCTCTGAAGGGGAAGGAGCCTGAGCTAGTGCGCGAGGTTCAGAGGTTCCGGCTAGATGTAGTCGGGCTCACCTTGACGCACAGCATGGACTCTGGAACCAATCTCCTTGAGAGGGGCTGGACTCTGTACCACTGTGGAGTTGCCCCTGTTGAGAGGCGCTGAGCGGATGTGGGCATACTTATTGCCCCCTGACTTGGAGCCTATACATTGGGGTTTACCCCGGTGGACGAGAGGGTAGCCTCCCTCCGCCTTCGGGTGGGGGGACGGGTCCTAACTGTTGTTTGTGCGTATGCACCGAACAGCAGTTCGGATTACCCATCCTTTTTGGAGTCCCTGGATGGGGTGCTAGAGGGCATACCTTCTGGGGACTCCCTTGTTCTGCTGGGAGACTTCAATGATAACGTGGGCAATGACAGTGAGACCTGGAAGAGTGTGATTGGGAGGAATGGCCCCTCCGATCTGAATCCGAGTGGTGTTTTGTTATTGGACTTCTGTGCTCGTCACGGATTGTCCATAACGAACACCATGTTCAAGCATAGGGGTGTTCATATGTGCACTTGGCACCAGGACACATTAGGCCTATCTACTGATCACCACCTGGTGGTGAGTTGGCTTCGATGGTGGGGGAGGATGCCGGTCAGGCCTGGTAGGCCCAAACGCGTTGTGAGGGTCTGCTGGGAACGTCTGGCAGAGCCTCCTGTCAGAAGTAGCTTCAGCTCCCACCTCCGGCAGAACCATGTCCCGAGGGAGGTGGGGGACATTGAGTCCGAATGGGCCATGTTCCATGCCTCTGTTGTTGAGGCAGCTGACCGGAGCTGTGGCCGTAAGGTGGTCGGTGCCTGTCGTGGCGGCAAACCCGTTGGTGGACACCAGCGGTGAGGAATGCTGTCAAGCTGAAGAAGGAGTCCAACCGGTCCCTTTTATCCTGTGGGACTCTGGAGGCAGCTAATAGGTACCGGCAGGCCAAGCGGAATGCGGCTTTGGTGGTTGCTGAGGTTAGTGGGAGGAGTTTGGGGAGTCCATGGAGAACGACTTCGGACGGCTTCGAGGATATTCTGGTCCACCGTCCGGTGTCTCAGGAGGGGGAAGCAGTGCAGTGTCAACACTGTATATGGTGGGGATGGTGAGCTGCTGACCTCAACTCGGGACGTTGTGGGTCGGTGGGGGGAGTACTTCGAGGACCTCCTCAATCCCACTAACATGCCTTCCAATGAGAAAGCAGAGCCTGGGGACTCGGTGGTGGGCTCCCCCATCTCTGGGACTGAGGTCGCAGGGCAGGGCCCCAGGAGTGGATGAGATACGCCCGGAGTTCCTCAAGGCTCTGGATGTTGTAGGGCTGTCTTGGTTGACACGTTTCTGCAACATCGTATGGACATCAGGGACAGTGCCTCTGGATTGGCAGACCGGGGTGGTGGTCCCCCTCTTTAAGAAGGGGGACCGGAGGGTGTATTCCAACTACAGAGGGATCACACTCCTCAGCCTCCCTGGAAAAGTCTATTCGGGGGTTCTGGAGAGGAGGGTCCGTCGGATAGTCGAACCTCGGATTCAGGAGGAACAGTATGGTTTTCATCCTGGTCGCGGAACAGTGCACCAGCTCTACACCCTTAGCAGAGTCCTGGAGGGTGCATGGGAGTTCGCCCAACCAGTCTACATGTGTTTTGTGGACTTGGAAAAGGCGTTCAACCGTGTCCCTCGGAGAATCCTGTGGGGGGTGCTCCGGGAGTATGGGGTACCGGACCCCCTGATAAGGGCTGTTCGGTCCCTGTACAACCGGTGTCAGAGCTTGGTCCTCATTGCCGGCAGTAAGTCGAACCCGTTTTCAGTGAGAGTTGGACTCCGCCAGGGCTGCCCTTTGTCACCGATTCTGTTCATAACTTTTACGGACAGAATTTCTAGGCGCAGCCAGGGTGTTGAGGGGGTCCAGTTTGGTGGACTCAGGGTTGGGTCACTGCTTTTTGCAGATGATGTTGTCCTGTTTGTTTCATCAGGCCGTGATCTTCACCTCTCTCTGGATCGGTTCGCAGCTGAGTGTGAAGCGGCTGGGGTGGGAATCAGCACCTCCAAATCCGAGACCATGGTCCTCAGCCGGAAAAGGGTGGAGCGAGATCCTGCCCCAAGTGGAGGAGTTCAAGTATCTCGGGGTCTTGTTCACAAGTGAGGGAAGAATGGAGCGTGAGATAGACAGGCAGATCGCTGCGGCGTCCGCAGTGATGCAGGCTCTGCATCGGTCTGTCTTGGTGAAAAAGGAGCTGAGCCGCAAGGCAAAGCTCTCAATTTACCAGTTGATCTATGTTCCTACCCTCACCTGTGGTCATGAGCTATGGGTAGCGACCTAAAGAATGAGATCGCGAATACAAGCGGCTGAAATGAGTTTCCTCCACAGGGTGTCTGGGCTCTCCCTTAAAGATAGGGTGAGAAGTAGTAGAGCCGCTGCTCCTCCGCATCGAGAGGAGTCAGATGAGGTGGCTCGGGCATCTGATCAGGATGCCTCCTGGACGCCTCCCTGGTGAGGTGTTCCGGGCACGTCCAACCGGGAGGAGGCCCTGGGGAAGACCCAGGACACGCTTGAGGGACTATGTCTCCCGGCTGGCCTGGGAACGCCTCGGGATTCTCCCAGAAGAGCTAGAAGAAGTGGCCGGGGAGAGGGAAGTCTGGGTATCTCTGCTCAAGCTGCTACCCCCTCGACCCGACCTTGGATAAGCGGAAGAGGATGGATGGATGGATGGATGGATCTTCTTACCATTTTCTCTTTATTTAAATAAAGATAAATTATGGAGGTGAAGGATCGACTCCATAGCTGAAATGCTGCTATTTAAGTATAAAAAATTGAATTTGGGTGACCAATATATCGTTTAGTTGTTCATTTGACAAACAGCAGTCACACCCAATGATTCACAAAGAGTTCTCATGCACAAGTCATCAGGTTGCCCATCAGCCCCTCAAACTAAATGTCGTCTGCTCCCACCACATAATGATGGAGGGAAGACACTCGGTATGTTCTGTAATTAGAAAGTATAGCCGGTGTACTTCACATTAGTTCACACAGCGCACTGCTGGAGCAGATCACCTTTACAAAGGTCTGAACTCAGAGCTTAGGTCACAGCAAGACAAAGGCCTCACTTAGTCACTTTGACATAACACCTCGAATGTAACCAGAAGCCAAAGAGAGGGGGCCATTGGCATGCAGCAGTAATGACACTATGAATTAATGACACTGCAGCAGGACAATGTCAGGCTACACACAGCTGCTGTGTTCACAACTGGCCGGAGGAATTCTGGGTTGCAAGTGATGCCTTCACCTTCTCTTCACATGTTAACTCAGAAGATGTCCCACATTGCAAAATGCCGAAGCTCCAGCCTTTGCCTTTCAATAGACTTTTGTTAAGGCCCTTGAGCAGAAAGTAGAAATCATCTCAGAACTTCATATCCTGAGGCTCATTGCCTCACTAAACCAGAGTTATAAAGCAGTACTGGGGCGAAACAGAAGGTCACACAAAATGCTGGAAGACTTCAACAGGACTTTTGTCATAGGTGCATTAGATCAGTTGAGAGAGAGGTTAGGAGCACGCACCGATACAGTGCATTGCCGCACCCACCACACGACCAACCAACAAAGGATCCACCCCAAACCCCGTCTCTGCCCTGACCAAGTTTCCAGAGAGGCTGCCGTCATTGGACTGCTCATCCTGGAGGTCCCAGGACCAGACCCATGGCAAGGTAGGGAACAGGTTCAGGGGCCATCACGGAAAGGCAGAGAAGTGTGTGTGTGTGTTGGGGGGGACACACACTCTCTCTCTCTCTCGTCTCTCTGGGTACCAGAGAAATCATGTCTCTGGGGAACTTAAGGAGTCCACGAAAGGGGTTTTGGCCTACCAGGCAGGGGTTGATGTAAAATCAAAGTGGGCAGGGGGTCATGTAGAAACCAGGCAGGGGGTCATGTAAAATAGATGGATGACCTTCTGTCTAAATCTCTCAACCAGTTGTCACAGGCCCTGGTGACTGACCGTTTGAGGATGGTTGGCCAAATTTGACAATGCCCTGGTCCCTCTCCCGAAAGTCTGGTCCTAGCAGATATGTTTCTGAGTATTCCTAGTTCTGCTGCAGGTGGGTGTACGTCCAGAAGTCTGAAGGGATTGCAGCCAGATGCACCGTGCCTGGGGTACAACCAAGAGGGCCGGAAAGATGCGGGGCCGAGTCTGACCTTCTCCTCTTCGGGCCTGTCCCCCGGAGGAATGAAGGGGCCGGTTCTGACCCCCAGTGGCAGAATTCTTTTATTATCCCAGAGTTACTAGGGTGAATGTAGTGAGAAGTCAAGCACAATGACCCCTTTTATTTGCTAACTAAAAAGATTACAATATGCAAGCTTTTGAGGCAACTCAGGCCCCTTCTTCAGGTGAGATGTAATACAGAAACTGGACTTCCCTGTGTTTATATACACACTCTAGGACAAGAAACAACATTGGGAAATCTTTAAGTGAGAAATCTTAAATGTAAAAAATGAATACATTCCTCCAGGCTAGGGTTCATTTAACAAGAGAGAGAAGAGCAATGTATGGTCAAGATCCTTGGATAAGATGATTGTCTAACAAAGTCTTTGGAAGTTTCTGATGAGTTTTTCCATACAATGTGGGCCTGTAGTCAAGCTGTCTGTGTCAGTCTGAGAGATGCCAACAATCCTCATATCAGGCCATAAAACTCTCGTCTCTATTCAAACCATGTTGTAATGTATTAAATTTTAGCATGAATTTAACTTCCTGTTCTTTTTTCTCTTGCTGTGTTCTGAAGTTGTCCATAAGCCCTGTGACTTTAAAGTCCCTCTCACAGTGTCCATGGCTGCTACAGGAACATCTGTGTTGCCAGGCTTGATGTGTCACCTGTGTAAATTCATTCTCTGGCGGAGTGTTTGTCCAGTTTCTCCCACACAGAGTGCAGTGTCAGGACATTTCATACAGAGAATGAGGGAGACCACATTAGATGATCTGCAGGACAATGATCCCTTTATGCGATGCTCTAGTCAGCAGGTTGTATAACTACATGGTCTGTGTTATAAATGTGGGCACACGTTTCACATCTTTTCTGTAGGCAGGGAGATGTGCCATTTTCTGTTGGTTCACTTAGGGTGCTTCGGACAATTAGTGGCTGCAGGTTTGGTGGTGGTCTGTATGCCAGGAGGGGAGGTTCTGGAAATCCATTTTTCAGTGTTTGGTCATTGTGTAGCATTGGCTGAAGTTCTTTTATAATTTTTCAAAGTGTTTTAAGATGTGGGTTGTAGGTGACAACAAAGGGGATGTGGTTCTTAATGTCTTTGCTTTTATATTCCAGAAGGTGGTCTCTGGGTATGGCAGTAGCTCTTCTTATTTGATTGTCTGTTGTTTTGGAGGTATAACCTTGTCTGATGAAATGTTGTCTGAGCTCCTGCAGTTGTTTATCCCGGTGTGTCGGGTCTGAGCAGATACAGTTGTATCGCATTGCTTGGCTGATAATAATGGAGGGCCTTATATGCTTGGGGTGGAAGATGACATTTGTCTGCAGCAGGAATGTGTGACACGTAGGACATTGTTAAATAGGGACAAGAAAATAATAAAAGAGACCACACATGACAGCCATTGTGGTAATCAGCACTCACACCATAAGACTTCTACAAATCAGAATAACGATTCTTGAACAATAATAACGAAGAGCACACAATAATAATTCAGAACTCCACCGGACTCCTGCAGCCTACTAGAATTCAGAAGGCTGTTAGCTCTGAGATAAAAAAGGATTTCAGTCTGGGGGTCTTCACCCTTGAGACCCTAAATCAGTATCTTGATGACCACAAGTGACATTCTGGAGACCGAGGATGGCTGCTGCAGACCCCCACTTTCACTGTTCCTTTAAATGTCAGTCACACAGTTTTTGTTCTTTGTACTAAGATTTACTAAACAACATTCATCCATCCATCTTCTTAACACATTAATACAGAGCAGGTCACAGGGCAGCTAAAGCCAATCACAGCAAGCACTGGGCACAAAGCAGGAACAGTCTCTGGACAGGACGTCACTCCATCACAGGGTGAACACACACACACTTCAGCATCCACAATCCACCTAACCTACATGTCTTTGGACTGTGACAGAAAACCGGAGCACCCTGTAAATGACACTGCTGACTTAATAACAGACTTATTAAAAGTAACTTTAGAGTTTTTTTTCTTTTTTAAACAATTCAGTTTCCTTACAAGAAATATCCGCTTTTTTCCTTCTCACTGAATTTTTGTCATTCTAATTGAAGGTTAGCCCCTTATGGATGATTCTCCTAAGTATCTGTGGTGCTTGTCATGTGAGAAGTTGACCAAGAGAACATCTAAGGGGTCTCCTCCGTGTCCTTCAGATGTGTGTGTCACGTTAATTGTCAGCTCTCTATTGGCCCACTGTGGGTGTTGATGAAGGTGCAGTCCATCCAGACTGGTTTCATGCCTCGTGCCAAATGCTGCCAGGAGAGACCTAACTGGACTAAGCATTGTAATAAGACAGAGGGACGTGTCAGGAAGAGCTGTGGAAGTTAAGTGAACCCCAAATATTGTGATGGCCATAAACAGAATAAAAAAAAAATAGATAAAGAGAAAACAACAACCTATTCACACACAAGCCTTCTTCAGACTGCCCAGGGTGGTGACAATGCCAGTTATCATGGCTGCCAACTGGAAGGGTCGGGTTTCAGGAGGCCAGAAACCTGAAGTGATATCAAGGATGGAAGAGCCGTCAGTCACCTTTTCTGCAGAAGGAGGAAGAGAGAAGGCGTTAGACAACAGCGCCACCCCCTGGTTCAGAGTGTAACAGCCATTAAAGGGGCCCTGAGGTTGTCCCCCAGACCGACACGTGTGACAGCGTACACTGACAGGCTGTCACGGTAGTTTCTGACCTTGTGACCAAACCTGCTGTAACTGTGATAGGCTGCATGTATTCAGTTTTTATAATTTTAAATGATTCTGATATTATACTATGAGTTATTTTTATAGTTTTATAAACTCTATCTGCAAGTTTTAACAGCTTGTAAGAAATTAACAGCAAAAAAGAAGTAATCCTTTTGTGAGTAACTTTAGATTTAAAAAGGAAGAACAAATTATCCTGAAAATGTTGTAGAGGCCACTGTGCATGTGATAGTTTTTTACTTTATAAAAAGAACAAATTCTTGAGGCTCTTTCAGATACTATGACATCAGTTGAAGATTTGAAGTCTCATTTAATGTACAATTCAAATCTGCAGCCTGTAGAAGTTTGTGATTCTGCAGGTCCGGCCATTTGAAAAGGCACACAGAGTGCTGCGTCATTTTGTGGTGTGTGGGCTGCAGCAGACGTCACAATCTCATAAACCAGCAGTGAACGTTTGAAATGGAGTGTGGAGCGTTTGAGGTTCTACCAGGACAACAATGGGTTTGATCCTCCATTAGGGATCACTAATGATCTTCTTGTCTCTCTTACCAACTGAAAAGAGTGATAAAGGGGGTCTACAACAGTGTCGCTCTACATAGAGAAAGTGCACCAAACTTCAGAGTCCTCCATGCTGGTGGAGTTCACAGTAAACCCCATCATGCAGCACTGCTGTGGTATCCACATGTTGGTGACTTTCGATCTGCAATCCTGAGGTCACAGTGACAGTCGGTCATGAATGAGACCCCTGCCAGTGCTGCTAAAGATCAAGGGGGCACACGATATGTTGTTACTTCTTCCTTCCTTTTCACTTTGCTGCACTTTTCCTGTTGTTACCCCATCATTGTGGCCCACCCAGACTCAGTTGTACTCATCCTTTATATATCACTGTGTCACATTTCAGTACAAGTTTATCTGAAATGCTGTCTTTAATATTTACACTTCTCAGCCTGCAGTGTAACCTGCAGACCTTCCATCCACAGCCATGGCTCACCTGCACTATTCTTCTCTCAGAGTTCAGATTTCCAGAAAATGATGGATGTCTGCATGTTATGATGTGCGTAGAATGTCATTTTTATTCTGCTCTCCTCTATTGTGTTTTGGAATGTGTAGATTTTGATTTTCTTAACGGGTTTCTGCAATAATTTATTTAAATTTGTTTAAATATTTTTGCGTCCTTTTTTTGATGCCATATTTTATTAGAGTACATGTCCAGCCCTGGGTTGCCATACCACTCACCAGATTGTCACATCTTCAAGAAAACCCACCCACCAGAATAGGGACTAACCCTCATGGTTTCTCTAACCCTATTCCGTCCATTCATGGGGGTTTTGACCCCAAAACTGGAGTGGAAGGGGGTGCAAGTGAGGTGTCAGATGACATGGCTGGGCGCCCTCAACCTGACGCACCCCTCACTGTTTCCCCGAACTGCATCTGAATCTGAACAGACTCTTGAACCCTGATCAACAACCCAACTTGAACCCAACCCACCGCTCATATGGGTGTTAAACTTTCCCTTCTCCTAATCATAACACTAGCCCGATACTGGGGGAAGTCCAAACTTCACCACTACTAGAAACCCCTAGGCCCTGTGTTTGGCTGGGCAGGGGGGATTCGAAAATTTAAAAATGCCTTACAAATGTCCAAAAATGATAAAGACCCTCAAGGGAGTCTTCTGTCATGTAAGCTTGTAACGATTACCCTAGGCCCAAAGTGGGCAATGCTACAATGAGAATAAATTTGTTGACAATTACACACTTTTACTCACTACAACAGCAAAAAAAATAAAAAAATAAAGTCCCCTTTAACTGTCTCTCAAGGAAACGCCCATCCCATAAACACACCAAATTCCCACTTTTCGTTAGAAACGATGGCCAGTCCCAACAAACCCCACATATTATATACATAAATATACAGAAAACTCTCAAGGTGACTTGAAGAAACAAACGCCCCTGTTCAGGACAGGCACATACAGTATATATACACAAATACAAACAAAACACTACAGACATATAGTAGATATATTTTTACACAAATTCGGTCCAAAGATTTTTTGTCCATGAAGGAAGGAGAACCGAGCAACAAGGGCAATCAGATTGGGAAGGATCGAGGAAAGATGGATCATGGCACTATCCCGAAAGTAAATAAAAAAAGGTCACAGATCTCACCCTCCAAAATCATCTATACAAAGTCTAGGGACAGTCTGAAAGAAGAAAGACAAAAGGCGTGCAGGTGGCCAACTCACTAACCTTGTCCCAGCATTTAAGGCGAGGAGTTTCTATTTTTTTCCCTCTGCGTTGATAGTGTCCATCCTATCTCCCTTGCAATGCAAAGCGATTATTCCTACTCGCCGATTTTAATTTCACCACTCCGACCATTCACTGACTGTCCAACCAGAACAGCGTTTTTGTCAGACCCTCCAGATCCCACCCATGAAGGCAATGCCGTCAATCACTGCCTTGCAACTCCCAATCCTGAAGTGCGAGAGGATCCACCACCTGAATCAGAGTGGAAGCCCCAGGCAGTGATGAAAAGCACACAAAAGACAGACAGGATACAATACAACTCACAGGTAAACATTTCAATGCACTCCTTAGGTGGCAGTGCTACATAATCCCCCCCCCCCAATTCATAGCCATGTTGGGCCCAAAATAGGGTTTAATGTTATCCACATGTATTGTATCTCATTTAGAACATTAGAACACTCCAGACGAGAACAGGCCTTTCAGCCCAACAAAGCTCGCCTGTCCTATCCTCTTATTTCTTCCAAAAAAAACCATCAAGTCGAGTTTTGAAAGTCCCTAACGTCTTACTGTCTACCACACTACTTGGTCGCTTATTCCAAGTGCATATCATTCTTTGTGTAAAGAAAAAACTTCCTAATGTTTGTATGACATTTACCCTTAACAAGTTTCCAACTGTGTCCCTGTGTTCTTGATTAATTCATTTTAAAATAACAGTCTCGATCCACTGGACTAATTCCCTTCATAATTTTAAACACATCAGTCATGTCATCTCTTAATCTTCTTTTGTTTAAACTGTAAAGGCTCAGCTCTTTCAAACTTTCCTCATAATTCAACCCCTGGAATCAGCCCAGTCGCTCTTGAAGTCTGGACCTTCTCTAGTGCTGCTATGTCCTTTTTGTAGCCTGGAGACCAAAACTGCACACAGGACTCCAGATGAGGCCTCACCAGTGTGTTTATAAAGACTTGAGCAGAACCTCCTGGGACTTGTACTCCACACATCAAGGCACTATATAACCTAACATTCTGTTAGCCTTCTTAAGGGCTTCTGAACACTGTCTGGAAGTCGATAGCTTAGAGTCCACTATGACTATGATTTAGAGTCTGTGCCTAACACTTTGACTATCTGGTAGTTCACTGGCCCTAGTTTCTTTACAATTTTCATTGGTCCTATCCACTTTGGCGCAAGTTTAGCAGAGAATTTGGATGTTGCATCAGAGAGATGGTGGGCTCTCACTCAGACCAGGGGCCTCATGTATAACGCCGTGCATAGAACTCACACTATAACATGGCGTAAGCACAAAAGTGGGAATGTGCGTATGCACAGAAAAATCCAAATGCAGGAATCTGTGCGCACGCAAACTTTCACGTTCTTCTACTACATAAATCCCGATCAGCATGAAAAGTAATGCATGTGCACGCGCCTTCTGTCCCGCCTCAACTCCTCCCAGAATTACGCCTCTTTGAATATGCAAATCAATATAAACAGCCTTCTGTGAAAAGACATTGGGAAAAGCACGGGGGGAAATATAAGAATTTCAGCGAATACCAAGTGGAGGCAAAGGAAAAACGTACTATTTGTTGGTTTAAACAGTGGTATAATCAACAAAAGGAAGTTGATCGAGTGACAGAGTGTCGGAGAAACTCGAAAGCTCAAGTACACAAAGTCTACAGTGCCTGAAATAAAAAAGAAATCACATATCAAAGTCGCCGTGAAAAGGCAAGTCGCAGCCCACCGTCTGAGTGTCATATGAAAGCTTATTAGGGTACAGACAAAAAAAATAGGCACACAGTGGGAAAAAAGCACGAAATGTCAACTTTAATCTCGAAATTTCCACTTTAATCACGTAGTTTATTTTGCCATTAAAGTAGAACATCATAAACTTCATCTTAAAATCGTTTAATTTACTAGTTTCTCAAATCCCATTGTAACTAAAGTAGGACATTAAATGCTTTGTTCTGTATTTGATCTTTTATGTGCTCTGTGTGTGAATCACTACCTGCTTCTCAAACGTGCTTTCTCTTTCTCCAACAGGATACATAATCCATTACATTTGTGATATTACAGCTCTCTGAATAATTAAAATACTGAGATGTATACATGATATCTTTTTCATGATGATAGGAATGAAAGCATGTTATTAAACATGGGAACACGGTGGCGCAGTGCTTGTTCATGTCTCACGCAAGAGGCTTGCGGCGTCATACGCGACCTTCGATGAAATAATTTATTACAGAAGTACTGTCTCTTTCAAACGTACTAACCTCCAATTCCTGTCCTTAGTTTTCTTTCTCCAAATACCCAATCGTCACACAATCAGCTCTGTAATAGACGTGAAGCCATTTGTAAGCTTAGAACGCCGATTCTTCAAAACTTTTAAGGAACATTGAAATATCTTCGTAGTACATGTTTTACATGTTTCTATCCTTCTATCTTTCCAGTGTCGCGTCAGCGCAAGAATACAACACAATGCAGGAACAATCCCTGAACTAGCTAGTTCTGCGGCACCGTGTCCTCACATGTTTAATTATTAACAATACAGATTATTTAAATGAAGTTAAAGTTTTATCTGTATAATATAATCAACATATTTTGCTGCATTTCATCTTAAAAATGAATACTGTCATCATATGTAAATATGCGCTTTATAAAGTGGTGCAGGTTGTGCAATATTATAACTGTAGTGCAAGTTTACAGTGAGGTGATTGTACTTATAACTAAACAGTTCTACAAGGAGCACCTGATGGACTGATTGAGTGCGTTTAGAGTTCTTGGGATGAAACTTTTTCTAAACCTCGAAGTCCGTACTGGGAAGTCTCTAAAGCGTTTTGCCATGGCTCAGGGAGCGTCTGCTTCATGCTGTGTACCGATAATTCTCTTTCCGATCAGCTGCTGCTGTGATTTCCCACTCAGATACAGTGATATAAATACTCCGAGTGGTGCAGTGAGAGTAATATGGAAAAAGATGATCTGCTGTGGCAACCCTTAACGGGAGCAGCTGAAAGAAGAAGAAGTGCAGTGAGAATTACAACGCTAAAGCAGTTATGGTATTTGGAATACTATGGCTATTCCCTGGACCATTATATTGCTGCAGGTTAATTACAATCAGATGCATTACACTAATAAACAATATGCAGTTAGTTTCAGTGTATTTATAAAGCCGCGTCAGGAATGTGGAGCTAAGAAAGAAAGGGTGACCACACAGGAACAGTAGCACTGCTTTGACACTGGCTGCCACCAGTCTGCAAAACCGAGCGGAGAAATTGCGTACGCCAAGGTATGAGTTACCGTGGAAATGTGCGTGGCTTTACACCAAGTTTAGGTTTTATACATCGCGATTTGAGCGTGGATACGGGAGTACGCAACATTTCTGTGCGTACGCACCGTTTATACATGAGGCCCCAGGTCTCCCACCACAAAGTGCACATCCTTGTGACAGACGTTATAATATCTGGCATGTCGAGATGTAGATGCCACCAACCTTTTCTGAACCCTCTGTTTCAACTCTTCCAGTGTGTGTATCATGTTATATGATCTAGAATCTGGGGAGGGAGCCGAGTCTATCATTCTATCTAGCGGCCCCTTAAGTTGTCTACCTAGCTCAATCAGAGCAGGTGTCTCCCCAGTAGCCTCGTGCACCGCCTTGTTTAAAGCGAACCAGAGGTGGTAAGCAGTAGTCAATTTTCTCTTGACTTCCCACACAAGGTATAATCCTTCTAACACCAAACTGGTGAACTGGGGTCCCTCTCCAGAGACAATGAACTTAGGAACACCCCAGCAAGTAAAAATGTTGTTCTTTAAAATGGAATATATTCTGGAGGTTTTAGAATTGTTCTAGGGGAATAATTCCACCCATTTTGAAAAGTAGTCAATTATCACCATCAGGATGGTCTTCCCATTGGGAGTGAGGGATGGGCAATGGGCCCATTAGGTCTATCCCCAACAACTCCCTGGTTCTTTTAAATAACAGATTTTAGATATCCTGAAAGTTGATCAGATGGGTTCTTGTATTTCTGACAAGTTTGGAATTGCTTAATGTAATTTCATGCATCTTTATGGATGGAGGGTCACCAAGCCACCTCCAATGTCTTCAACAGTGTTTTCATCCTCCCAAGGTGGCCTCCAAAGGGACTGTTGTGATAGTACTGGATGGATTCTGGGGAGAACTCTTCAAGAACCCCTAGTTGAAATTTGTTTCCTCCAAGTTTAGATGGAATGGATCTATACAAAACGCCCTGTAGTTCCTCGAGATGGATGCGGCTGGACCAGGGATCGCCTAGTTTCTCTTTAAACCCCTGGCACACCGGACTGATGGTTTGCACTTCTGCAACTTCCTGCATGCTCAGGGGGAGGTTTGACCATAAGCTCTCAACCAAAGCCATATACAGTAAACCATTCCTGAAAGTGTAGTGCCCCGAGATAAGGTGTCAGGAATGATATTATCACAGCCCTTCCAACAGAGGACCTTGAATGAAAATCCCCGGAGTTGCAACACCCATTGGGTCAGGCAGAAAGATGTTTTCAGGTGATTAAACACCCAGGTAAATGCATTATGGTCTGTGACTTTTTGGCTGCCCATACCACCACCAGACATTCCTTCTCAGATATAGAATAGTTGCTTTCAGCACCATGCCAGGCCCGAGAGACATATGCAATTACATGTTCTTCCCCACCTTTCCTTTGGGTAAGTACCGCACCAAGACCTACATTGCTGCCATTGGTCTGCACTTGAAAAGTGAGTTGATGATCTGATTGGGCCAAGATAGGAGTAGATAGTAAGATGGCCTTGAGCTACTCGACTGCATCTTGACAATCAGGTGACCATTTCCATGGAGTGTCCTTCTTCCTCAGCTGGTTCAATGGTGTAGCTATGTCAGCCAGTCAGGGGATGAATTTATAGTACCATGGTACAATTCCCAAGAACCTCTGAAGACTTTTAAGGTTAGTGGGTGTAAGATAGTCTATTAAAGCCCTACCTTTCTCTGGATTGACTATCACTCCTTTAACCAAAACCACATGCCCAAGGAAGGAAATATGGGACTGGCTGAAGTGGTACTTTTTTACATTTAGGGTTAGATGAGCATTCTGAATCCTTCTAAAGACATCGTTCAGGTCCTTGAGATGTTATTCAATCGATGGGGAGAACACGGTGATATCATCTATCTAGACAAAACAGATCTTCCCTAGTAACCCCTTCAGTACCTATTCCATAAGACACTGAAAGCTGGCACCTGCCTTCTTTAAGCCAAATGGCATGACCTTAAAGTGATACAGCCCTTCTGGAGTTATGACAGCCATTTTATTTCACTCCCCTCTCCCATAGGCACCTGCTAATATCCACTGTGAATGTCCAATGTGCTGAAAACAGCAGCACCATGTAAGGACTCCAGTATCTCATGCACAAGGGGAATGGGATACGCATCTAAGTGGGTTTTGTCGTGGCAAAAAATTGTCACCAGAGGCTTTTTACCTGAAATGAAGGCTATTAGGATAGGCAAACAGAGTTTATAATTTTATTGCAATAAAATAACAATAAAAAGAACACGGACTCAACCCAATACAGCCAAATTGAGCTAAGCCCCGAACAGTTCTGGACACAAAACTTATATAGCCATTTCTTATCACCCCAACCTAGTTCAAATTAGCTCATCTGCTCTTTTTTCTGACTCCCCCCTGCTCCTCTCCAGCCGATACCTTGACTTCCCATGGGAATCGTTACTATCTCCTCACTTTCCTGCAGCTGGCCCCTCTGGTATTTTTTACTTGTCTATTGTTCATTTCTAGTTTCTGTTTTTGCTTATTTCTTTCACTGGCCAAGGCCTTTCTCCCATATATGGGTTTCCTCTCGTCATTTCCTTTTCTAAGCCTTTCAAACTGTGTTATAATGGTGGCCTGAAGCTAAGCTTTAATCTAAAAAGAAATATGGCATGTGCTTTTATTTAATCATCTACTTGGCAGTCCTGACTTGCATTAGTATCTACACTAAAGTTAATGCTTATATATTTGTCTATATTTATTTATTCTAATACATGAATACACTAATTTTACTTTCCATACATTACATTATCTTCCGTTTGCTGTTTCTGCTGACTCACTGTTCCAGCTGGTTTCTTACGTGCCTACCAGGGCCTATTTTTTTACTGATATCGTTTCTCAGCTTTCTGACTTTTGAACACAGGTGTGCTGGTCCCCCCTTCTTCTGTCCTTGGGTAGTTTCTGTGCGTCATTTTTGTCCTGTTCTCTTCTTCCTCTCTTAATACTGGTGATTTTCCGTTTTTACTTGAAAATGCAATATGACTGATTTTTTAGTTAACCATTTGCTTCACCTATCTTATTTGCTTAACATTCTAATTTTTGCTTAATCTAATGTTTCAGAAGCTTTTAATTACTTTTATGGCTATTTATGCTAATATGCTATTTATGCCTAATGTAAAAATTTTTTCCTTCTATAGTTTTAGAATTCAGCCCCTGAAAATCCACACAAAAACAGTGTGTACCGTCTGACTTGAGCAGTCCATGGGGATGTTGAAGGTTCTATAATCCCCTCGGCTAGCATCTTGCCTACGTGTTCCTTGTAAGCACGACAGCGGATACAGACCTCATCAACGGTATAAATGTCATGAGTGACTAGGTTGGTTAGACCTAACCTTTCCGTTCACACTTCTGGCCACCGTCTCAACAGAGATTTCACCTCAGGAGGCTGCTTCCAAATGCTGGTCATAACAGAGACATCAGATGTTAAAACTTCTGTGGAGCAGAAGCCTAGGTGGGCCCAATGGAGGTCTTCCTGGGCTTTTGATTGAAAGCTGTGCATTATACCTCCAGTCAGAGAATACTTGTGTGAGTGCAGATGTATATTGAATTTAATGGTGGTAACCAAATCCAGCCCAAGGAGCAGAGGCATGATCAGGTGTTGGTCGCCTAAGATGTAGGTGTCCGTCTTCCAGGTTGTGAATTTCAGCTGATATGTAATAGGGACCATGCCTAAAGCGAGATGCTCGATCCCATCTGCCAAGACAAACTTGACAGATGAAGAAATCAAATCTTCTCCTGTATGGACCATCCTTTGCCACAACTCTTCTTCATCAGCATATAATGTCCACTACTGCATCCACTTCCCACTTTCTCACTTGAACTGGTACAACCAATAGTGCAGTTTTCATCTTTATCACTGAGAGATCATCTTTGGCTCAGTTGCTCTTCGTAGAGGTCTTCTGATCTTGACTGTCCTTGTTGCTGGAATTGACCTTGTTCCAGTACTCTTTGGATGTCACCCAGTCCCATTCTATTTGGGAACCAGCCTTAACCAAGCCTTTCACTGTATTCACTACACCCGTAAGGCCCCCTGCCAATCTAGGGTTAAAGGCATTTAAAAAGTAACAGACAATGTCTTCCTCTTTCATCCCAGGTCACCATTTTAAACATAGAGCCCTATAATCATAGGCACAATCTCTTATTGACTGGGATGAGGCATGCACCATTGAGAGTAGTTTTTCCTCGACTTCAGTCTCATAGTCAACATGTGAAAAGGCTTCCAGAAAAGCTCTTCGAAAGGTGGCCCAGTTCTTAATAGAACACCTACAAGCCTGCCACCAGCTCTTTGTAGACCCTTCCAGGGAGGCATTAATAACTCCCATGAGCTCCTCATCCCCCACCGGAGTGACTGAAAGGAATGCTTCTCCTTGGTCCACAAAATTATGGATGTTCTTGGAGGTGTACTGAGTCCCTAATTTCGGAAAATTCACACAAACAACTGGGGTGGAGGGTGGAAGATAAGAATGATGAGAGCAACTCCCTCCACGGGGTGTCAAATGCCCGAGAAATTGCTTAAACCCTTGCAAACTTCTTCTTACTACCTGCATAACCTCTTCCTGCCACCGACAATCTTGTTTCTAAAAGCACTGTACTATCTCACGTCCCAGGAGAGCGATCTGGACATCCAAATACTCCTTAACTCATTCTATGGATGTATAAATATATGCCCGAAGCCCTTCTTCATGTGAGACAGAACTTTCCACAATTTCTGAACCAAGTTGTTCAGTCAGCTCTGACCAAATGGGCAAACTACTAACAACTACTAACTACAAAATACTACTTCTTGCCATCGGTTACAAATATTTTTCTTTTCTTTGGATTAATTGCATGGGTCTGAATTAACAATAGGTCTAAAAATCACTCAGGAGATAGAATTCCCACCCACAATTAGGTGGTGAATCTGGATCCTGTCTTTGGGATAAAGGATCAGCTTTCTCGTTCTTTATTCTGGGTCAGTAAGTAATCAAAAAATTAAATCTACTAAAAAATAAGGGTCACCACTCCTGTTGAGCATTTAAAGTTTGAGGTTTTTTAAGATGCGTTAAATTCTTATAATCAAGTCAAGTCAAGTCAAATTGGGGATCATGCACTGGTACAGTGCATTGCCGCACCCACTACACGTCGAAATAGCTCGGGATTCTGGCTGGCAACACCCCAGGCAGTCCTACCCTCCAGAAATGACCCTCTATCTGCTGCAGCCAGGTGTTATGTGGGCGACCCCTTGGCCTGGTCCAGACACTTGGGTCCCCAACAATGAGGATCTTATGCGCCAGATCACTCTCGGGGAAACGCACCACATGGCCGTAGTGCCATAACTGACGCTCTCTCACAATGCAGGTAATGTGCCTCATTTGGGACTCCATGAGCAACCACTCATTTGACTCAAAGTCAAACCAATGGAACCCAAGAAGTTTCTGGAGAGACACAGTACCAAAGGAGTCCAGTCTTCGTCTAAGGTCACTGGATAGCATCCATGTCTCACAACCATATAGCAAGACAGGAAGCACCAGGACTCTAAAGACTTAGACCTTCGTCCTTTTGTATAGATATCGGGAGCACCACACACCCCTTTCCAGTGACCTCATGACCCCCCATGCTCTCCCAATCTGTCTGCTGACTTCACAGGAAGAGTAACCAGAGACATGAATGTCACTGCCATGGTAAACAAACCTCTCAACAAGGTTGACACTCTCTCCGCAGACAGACACACTGCTGACAGCTGTACCCAAGAGGTCATTAACACTAGAATTACCAGAGCCTACGAAAAAACTTGTAGATCCGGCCCACCTTAAATCCATTCGCATCTCTCCCTCAGCGTCTTTTGTCTTGTAAATGTGCCAATTAAGACAAGCAGCAAGCAGTCTGCTATTCCAACCCCCACTGCCGCAGACCATGCACAAACTTCTCCCAGCTCGTGCCGTGATTGATTATCTGGGAGTGAAGTCCTGGAGTTTTAGACTGGAAATAATAGATCGTTATTTGGAACACATGCATTTCATGTGTGTTCCGCTTCTACAATAGGCTGCGTAAATACATTGTTAAAACAGAAACGTTTTTCATATTTTAGTAATAAATAACAAAATGTAGACATAAACTATATAATGTGTGAAGCCTAAAGTCTAAAGATCAAATAAACACTTTCACAAAAGATTCAAGGCCGATACAACAGCTTCCGTGGTGTAGCAGTAAGATTTACTGACTTGTAATCAAAAAGGTTTTTCATGTTTTAGTAATAATTGACAAAATGTAGACATGAAGTGTATAATGTATGAAGCCTGAAGTCCAAATATCAAAGAAACACTTTCACAAAAAGTACAAATATAACAGAACAAGTGCGCTTCTATTCAAGAATATAACTGCAGAAAAAGAACCCACGTTAGGATGCGACATTGACACGTCTTTAATCTGACTGCTTTGGTGGCATAATGGTAAGAGCTGCTGACTGGTAATCAAAAGGTCACGAGTCCGTTTTGAGAAGTGAGCTGCTCTTATTCTTACTATTTTACAATAAAAACATACATTTGATTTCAGTCTGTAACAGCCGGTGTAAATTTATGATACTTGTAAAGGTTAGCTTTGTTTTTTTTATTCAATTTTATTCTCTCAGTCGTGTTCATGCTCCCCAAATCTGACACTGCTGTTTTCACATAAAGATGCACTATAACGGAGGTGAACTCAGATGATGACCAGGGTCGGAGAAAGAATGCACGTCACACTTTTGTCGTCACTGTACTTTGTATATGTACATGGGAAGCTCTGCAGTCTACTTGTGACTTTACGCTGTAGGAAGATAAGTAAATAAATCAAGGTAAATAACATTCGATCTGACTTTTATATACAAAGTACAGCGACGGCAGCTTCCACCTTCAGCTATAGACTCCTCAGTACGCGAGCGACTCTCCACGCTAGTCTTTATGCTAGTCTAGCATGTGCCCAAAACATTAACATTTATATGTTACTTATATAAAAGCCAGATCGACTGTTATTTACCTTGAGTTATTTACTTAGGGTGGCATGGTGGTGCAGTGGGTAGTCAGGAGACCCGGGTTCACTTCCCTGGTCCTCCCTGTGTGGAGTTTGCATGTTCTCCCCATGTATGTGTGGGTTTCCTCCGGGTACTCCAGTTTCATCCTACAGTCCAAAGACATGCAGGTTAGGTGCATTGGCGATCCTAAATTGTGCTAGGTGTGTGTTTCCTGCCTTGCACCCTATGTTGGCTGGGATTGGCTCCAGCAGACCCCCGTGACCCTGTAGTTAGGATATAGCGGGATGGATGGATTATTTACTTATCTTCCTACAGTGTAAAGTCACAAGGAGACTGCAAAGCTTCCTGTGTACGTATACAAAGTACAGCAACGGAAAACGTGAGACGTGCATTCTTTCTCTGACCCTCGTCATCATCTGAGTTCACCTCTGTTATAGGTCGACTTTATTTGAAACCAGCAGTGTCAGATGAGTGGGGAGCGTGAACGCGACTGAGAGAATAAAACTGAATAAAAAAAACAAAGCTAACCTTTACAAGTATCATAAATTTACAGCGGCTGTTACAGACTCAAATCAAATGTATGTTTTTATTCTAAAATAATAAGAATAAGAGCAGCTCACTTCTCAAGACAGACTCAAACCCGTGAAGTTTTGATTAATAGTTGTTACCTTTGCGCCACCAAAGCAGTCAGATTAAAGACGTGTCAATGTCGCACCCTAATGCGGGTTCTTTTTCTGCAGTTATATTCTTGAATCTGTTCTTGTTCTGTTATATTTGTACCTGTTGTGAAAGTGTTTCTTTGATATTTGGACTTCAGCCTTCACACATTATACACTTCATGTCTACATTTTGTCAATTATTGCTAAAACATGAAAAACGTTTTTGTGTTAACGATGTGTTTACATAGATTGTTGTAGACACGGAACACACACGAAATGCATGTCTTCCAAATAACGATCTAGTATTTATAAAAGGTGTCATTTTGCTTGACTTCTCACTCTATACAACTCCAAGCAACAGACACGCAGGTAAACAGACTTGAGCTGAGAAAACTGTGCCGTGGTGGATGGATGTGATAGCTGGCTGCTTGCTGCTTATTGACACATTTACAGGACAAAAGACGATAAATGAGCTGGGAAGGGATTTAAGGTGGGCCAAGTTTACAAGTTTTTTCATAGGCTTTGTTAATTCTAATGTTAATGTTGTGCAAAAATGTTTCCAAACTTATGTAAATGTCAGTAATAAATGACCTAGCAAGCCGAATAGATATAATAAACTGTAAGTAGCACCTTAGGAATATCTGATTAGAAATCACGGAAAAAACAAAGTGAATATCACTGCGATCTCACAGTAAGGGGACACACGCGGGCACCCGCGCACACACGCGCTCGCCCACCCTGCTGTCCTCCTTCACGTGCGCGCGCCTGCGGGTGAAGCCTTCCGAGCAGCGCGGCGCTCTCACCTTGTGAAGATTACAAAGTCCGCTTATTATCACAGTTGGGCTCTGCTGATCATGACGAGTTTCACATGCTGAGGTAATGCAGCGAGCCGCGCTTATCTGAGGTCACCTCGTTCACGACGAGAAGAAAGGGCCGATCAGCAGAGGGGGTTTTAATCTGAGCAGGCGACAAGCAACCCACCGCCGCGGCTTTCCGTGTCAGAGCCGAGCTTAACGTCTCCCAGTGTGTGTCTGCTTTTCTCAGAATGTACGCCATTAAAAGCTCAACTCCCCTGACAGACAGACAGGCTGTGTTTATACAAATGGCTTCATGCACATCAAGCAAACACGCTGAAATAAAATAATAAAAAACGATAAACATCCTTATGGAGTTCGATGAATGCTCCACACTCCACATCTCCATCTCCACACTGGAGGCTTCGGTTCACACTGGGATGACGTTCTGTGCTCGCACTACATGATGGTTTTGATGGCGGTCACTTTCTGCTGTCTGTATCGACACAGGTGTGGATTACCTTTCTACAAACAGCAGGATGAACGTCAAGGTGAAAAGAAATAAACTTTACCTCGACGTGGTGTACAAAATGGGGCCAATTTAGTGGCGTTTATTACCAGATCTATGGAGGGGAGCAGCTCATCTCCCACTGTCACCCTTTTACTCCTCTCTCAGCCCCCTTAAACCCACCAATCCCAAGTGTATGAGACGTGTTGCTGTTTGTTTCAGCGGCGCGGGTCCTGTTTTTGTGCTGCAGCAGCCGCAGTCCGGGAAGAAGATGCGCAGGCAGGGCGGCTTACATGCACAGCGGTGCTCTTCAGAGAGGGATTGGGTTGCTGGACGAGAAGAGGGGAGAAGAAGAGGAAGAAGGTGGTGATGATGATGAAGCAATCCAAATCATTCGCTCATGTTCCCTTTATAGCTCCACCACTAAGCAACAACAAGCCATGAGAGTCCAAACACGGATGATGGACAGCGGCGCACAAACAATAAAGAAAGGCGCCGCTTAACGAGCGCATCAGCCCACCTGGAAGCTCGCAGGTTTGTCCTTTTTTAAAAGATGCAGATGGATGAAAATGAATGAGGCAAACCACTCGCGCTGTATATCATAATAATAATAATAATAATAATAATAATAATAATAATAATAATAATAATAATAATAATAATAATAATAATAATAATAATATATTGTGTTTATATAGAAGATCCGTACTTGTCCAGTTTCAAATGAAATCCAGGAGTAAATCCAACAAAATTGGTTATGGCATCCTCGGGTTATTTAAACTTTTTGAGATTTTCTACAAGCCCAATAAACTCCCGTTTGTTTCTCCTTCAGCGCTTCAGTCGCCCTTACACTGGCAGTAATCCAAAATCTCCGGCGCTCAAAGCGCGCCCGCGTGTGTGTGTGTGTGTGTACATGGAAACGACCCCTGGAGTACCAGTCCGGGAAGAAGATGCGCAGGCAGGCTCTAGCGTAGAAAGTGCAGCTTCATTACACAGCGATGCTCATCAGAGAGCGACTGGGGTGCTGGACGAGAAGAGGGGAGAAGACGAAGATGAAGAAGATGATGATGATGAAGAAATCCAGACCATTCGCCTGCGTTTCCTTTATAGCTCCACCAGTAAGCAACAACAAGTCAAGAGAGCCCAAGCCCGGACGATGGACAGCGCCACACAAATAGTAAAGAAAGGCGCCGCTTCACCAGCGCATCAGCCCACCTGGAAGCTCGCAGGTTTGTCCTTCTTTAAAAGATGCAGATGGATGAAAATGAATGAGGCAAACCACTTGCGCTGTATACGGTAATCATAATACTAATAATACATTGTGTTTATATAGAAGATCCGTCCTTGTCCAGTTTCAAGTGAAATACAGGAGGAAATCCAACAAAATTGGTTATAACATCCTCGGGTTATTTTAATTTTTTGAGATTCTCAACAAGCCCAATAAACTCCCGTTTGTTTCTCTTTCAGCGCTTCAGTCGCCCTTACACTGGCAGTAATCCGAAATCTCAGGCAATAAAGGCGCGTGTGTGTGTGTGTGTGTGTGTGTGTGTGTGTGTGTGTGTGTGTGTGTGTGTGTGTGTGTGTGTGTGTGCATGGAAACGACCACTGGAGTCCCAGGAGTATCCCACGTAGATTTCACCAATAGAAGAAAAGAGCCGGCTGACATTTTCTTTTGTTTTAAGAGGGACAGCTCCCGGGAAAAGTAACAGACTGTCGTCGGTTCAATCTTTGTAAGGAAACATTATATAAAAATATATAGATACTCCTCAAATAAATGAATACATTTTTTTTTTCTTTATACCTCGGAGATTCCAATTAGATGCATGCTGATGAAATGAATATTTCTAAATCCATAATTACGAACTGCCCGCTTTCCTGATTGCTGAAGCAGTTTAACCAAGTCCTTCTCATCCGTCTGTGCCTTAAAAAAAGAAGTTAACTGAAATTCAGTGCCAGTTTCATAGCAGTTGTGTGCCTGGCAAGTCGGGTATTCACAAACGGCATCGCCTGAAATTAAAATGAAATACTTGATGACAAGATGGCCTTTTTAGAGAAAAGTGTGGCCAATTTTTGAATAATGAGAACTGAATTTTTAAAAGTTTCATAAAACTATGGAGCTCTTCTCAGGGAAAAAAAGTCCCATAAATCAGTTTTACTGAATGATATGCCTCAAATTAATCCGATTTTTTTTTTTATTTGTATACAATCATCTGCATAAATAATTTTAATACTTTAAATTCTGCAAATTAAGAAGTTCATAATAAGTAATTAAATTATATGGTAATTTTCCTCCGTTTTTGAATATGTAAATTGCAGTTTAATAATAATAATAGTAATAATAATAATAAAATAATTAATAATGCTAATGCTACTACTACTACTACTACTACTAATAATAATAATAATAATCCTACATATACGGTGAAGTAAAAATGCCAGTGAGCAAAGCTTTCTAATTTATCGATTTCATTTTAATACTGAAAAAAAATAAATTCTGAACTAAACTAAATTCAAGAACAAATATTTATCCCGGCACATTTACATGCTGACAAAGAAAAAACAAAAAAGACGAAGTCTTCTCCTTCATTGTTTCTGCACAGAACTCCTTTCAGTAATCCATTTCGGACGGCTCTCCATGTTCAGCAGCCCCTGCAAAGCGCCATGAAAGAAGCCGCTGCCGCCGCCGTCTCCTCCTCCTTCCTCACCTGTCACGCCATCAGTCCCATCATAAAGGAGTCTCTCCCTCAGCACTGAGCGACCCTGCGCGCCGCCGCCTCTTCGAACTCCTCGACTGGCTCTCACTTTCCAAGAGAAGGGTCTTATATCGGAGGGGCGGCCCGTTAGCAAGGGCGGGTTTACACGTTTAGCTAAATGCCTCGCAGGCACCAATCACAAGCCGGGAATCGAATCGGAGAAATGCGACGTGACGCACGGGGTCTGTGGTGTGTATTACCGCGGGGGTCCGGAGGCTGCTGCTTGTTAAATTACACTTACAGATGTCTGTACCTGCATCATGACCTGCTGGTGCGGCCGAGACAGTGCGCTAGTTACTGTGGAGGGGGGCGCTTTCACCTCCTGACTTTATGGAGCATTTATTTAACTGCAGCCCTGAGTCACAAGAGAGGGTCTGAAAAGAGGGGCTGACATACAAATGAGATAGATAGATAGATAGATAGATAGATAGATAGATAGATAGATAGATAGATAGATAGATAGATAGATAGATAGATAGATAGATAGATAGATAGATAGATAGATAGATAGATAGATACTACCGTACTTAATAGGGAAATATAAAGATAGTCAGGTGGATGGTTGTGAAAGGCACTAAATAATAGAAAATGAAAAGCAATACATAACAAGATTGTGAAAGGAACTGTATAATAAGATAGATTGTAGCAAGCACTTTTTAATAGAGACTTATAAAGTTAACCAGGTAGTTGGATGAAATTGAAAGTCATGACATAACACAGACACAGAAATACACAGATGTGAAAGGCACTACATTTACTTTTATTTATCTGGCTGACACTTTTTTTATCCAAAGCAACTTACAACATTTCAGATTCAACTGGTTACATTTCTTTTGTTTCTTCCAATTGGAGGACAGATGGGTGAAGTGACTTGCTGAGGCAGATGGATGGGAATGACACACGTTACGTAACATGCAGATAGATAGTCAGATGAAGAAATAGACACATGTGAAAGGCACTATATAATAGACAATGAAAGGTACAACAGATAGATAGATAGATAGATAGATAGATAGATAGATAGATAGATAGATAGATAGATAGATAGATAGATAGATAGATAGATAGATAGATAGATAGATAGATAGATAGATAGATAGATAGATAGATAGATAGATAGATAGATCCACACATCCTTCTGCTGATACCAGCATAGGAAAGACATCCCCACCCATAATAACAACAGCGCAAGTGAGCAGAGAGCTGAGGAGACTTCGTGCCAGCAAAGCAGCGGGTCCAGATGGAGTATCGCCACGACTGCTGAAGGTCTGTGCATCGGAGCTGGGGGGTCCTCTACAGCGCATCTTCAACCTGAGCCTGGAACAGGGGAGAGTCCCAAGGCTTTGGAAAACATCTTGTATCACCCCAGTCCCAAAGGTATCACGTCCTGGTGAGCTGAATGACTTCCGGCCTGTTGCTCTGACATCACATGTGATGGAGACCATGGAGAGGCTGCTGCATCACCACCTTAGGCCACAGGTTCAACACGCCCTCGACCCTCTGCAGTTTGCATATCAGGAGAAGGTGGGAGTGGAGGATGCCATCATCTATATGCTACACAGATCCCTCTCCCACTTGGACAGAGGCAGTGGTGCTGTAAGAATTATGTTTCTAGACTTCTCTAGCACATTCAACACAATCCAACCTCTGCTCCTTAGGGACAAGCTGACAGAGATGGGAGTAGATTCATACCTAGTGGCATGGATCGTGGACTATCTTACAGACAGACCTCAGTATGTGCATCTTGGGAACTGCACGTCTAACACTGTGGTCAGCAACACAGGAGCGCCACAGGGGACTGTACTTTCTCCGGTCCTGTTCAGCCTATATACATCGGACTTCCAATACAACTCGGAGTCCTGCCATGTGCAAAAGTTCGCTGACGACACTGCTATCGTGGGCTGCATCAGGAGTGGGCAGGAGGAGGAGTATAGGAACCTAATCAAGGACTTTGTTAAATGGTGTGAATCAAACCACCTACACCTGAACACCAGCAAAACCAATGAGCTGGTGGTGGATTTTAGGAGGAGCAGACCCCTCATGGATCCCGTGATCATCAGAGGTGACTGTGTGCAGATGGTGCAGACCTATAAATACCTGGGAGTGCAGCTGGATGATAAATTAGACTGGACTGCCAATACTGATGCTCTGTGCAAGAGAGGACAGAGCTGGTTATACTTCCTGAGAAGGCTGGCGTCCTTCAACATCTGCAATAAGATGCTGCAGATGTTCTATCAGACGGTTGTGGCGAGTGCCCTCTTCTACATGGTGTTGTGCTGGGGAGGCATCATTAAGAAGAAAGACAAACTGGTGAGGAAGGCTCTATTGTTGGCATGGAGCTGGACAGTTTGACATCTGTGGCAGAGCGATGGGCGCTCAGCAGGCTCCTATCAATTATGGAGAATCCACTGCATCCACTAAACAGTGTCATCTCCAGACAGAGGAGCAGCTTCAGCGACAGACTGCTGTCACTGTCCTGCTCCACAGACAGATTGAGGAGATCGTTCCTCCCCCAAACTATGCGATTCTTTAATTCCACCCGGGGGGGTAAACGTTAACATTTAACATTATACAAAGTTATTGTCTGTTTTTCACCTGCATTATTATCAATCTTTAATTTAATATTATTTATTGTATCAGTATGCTGCTGCTGGAGAATGTGAATTTCCCCTTGGGATTAATAAAGTATCTATCTATCTATCTATCTATCTATCCATCTATCTATCTATCTATCTATCTATCTATCTATCTATCTATCTATCTATCTATCTATCTATCTATCTATCTATCTATCTATCTATCTATTATCTATCTATCTATCTATCTATCTATCTATCTATCTATCTATCTAGATAGAGTCTATTAGTCTATTAATCTGTCTCTCTGTCTGTCTAGATCTCCAGAATTCCTTTGCCTCTTTTCCTTCTCTTTTCTTCTCAGACAGAGAGCCCCTCTCTTTGGTGGCTTGTGGTGTTTTGCATATTTAAGACCCCGAAGTGAGTTTCTTTATCTCATCACCGCTCTGTACCTGCCATCCACCTCCAACCATTCATTAAACGTGTTCTCCGTTTGTCTTTTTCATGACTGCAGCGTTTTCTTCTTTCAAAATCTGTTTTTTCCAGTTGACTTGACCTTTTTTCCTGAACAGACCCTAATTGTCTTTGCCTTCTTCTTCTTCTTTTTGTTTTTTCACAAGTCCTCCCCAGTTCTCTTACCTAAATGTGCTGCACCAACTCTCCATAAGGTTGTGTCTACAGAAGCATTAAAAAGGTTCCCTTCTGGGAGACACATGGAGATTCTTTGTGATGATTCCTGAGCTGCTCCAAAGGGATCATTGAGGATTTCCAGCTCTTTTATTGCAGAAGATAAAACCAGCAGACCTGTGAGTGCCGTCTCATCATCATGTAAACACCGAGATTGATCCCAGCTCTTGTAATTACTAAATCAACTTATTATGTTCATATAAATAGCTAAATTGGGGGAACTCTGAACCTGGGGATTCAAGAATGAATTCCAAAGCCATTCTTAGCATTGACATCCGATTATATTCAAAGCACATTTGTCTGTAATTTCAATGAACGCGGCCACCTCAGGTCAAGTAACCTTTGTGTTCCAGGCTAGATAATCATTAGTTATGTTATGGGTTTTCAAATTAAAGTCAATTCCACCATACTTTTCCTTTATTGTTCAAAAGTTGAAATAAACTGATAAGTAAAAGAGCAAAAATCAGCATGTGACAAAAATATTTTACTATCATTCTGTCCTATGAAGGTAACACTCTGGAGATTAAAAGATAAAAACAACCAGTTACTGAGCCCACTGGCAGAACGCTGTGATGAACCGGAGATGAAGGAGACTCAACGTGGCTAATGGCTCTCAGTAAAGACCTCATTCTACTGTGTCCTCCTTTTACTGGGTGTAAAAATGCAGAGAGACACTCGGTAAGGAAAACAAGCCATTTAGGGAATACGAGATATGGAGAAGGGAGATTGAAATGAACAATGATCAGACTGTCCATCTTAAAACTAAACTGTCCTATCACTTTAATTTAGTAGGAAAAATGTCTGAATCAGTATAAGCCAACCTAATCCGGGGTGTTCACATGTAATGACTTACTTCATGAGGTAGAAGTATATAATGGACTAGCCATGTGCGCCCAACTACGTTGCGCGTGTTAAAGTTGTCTGTGAAGGGCTCCCTGTTTAAACGCGGCTGCCAGTCATGAACTGGGCCCTTCGTCGCACAGCATTATGATTTTTTATAAGGGAAACAAAATTATAAAACAAAACCCTTGGACATTGATTCGATAGGAACGGCCTACTCGGAATCACTGTCCGAATAGTAATTATGTGGTGGTGGAGAAGCATTTCTGCTTCTCTCCGTTCACAGTCCGTCTCGTTTTGATGACGCTGTCGTTTCCTCTCATGATCTCTTCTCAACCTTTCTCCAATCTCGCAGGTTGCTTTGTGGCAATCCAAAGAGTAAGGAAGAACCAATGCTTCTTTCTTGAACTCCAAACGCAGACTGATGGAAAATTACAGAAGTGTGTCCGACTTATATATTCTGATTGCCGACTCCAAGAAGTGGGTGAACATTCGATTTGGATGATAAAACCACAGTCTCAACAACGAAGCAGGTGTTGACGCCAGATCTAAACACAAAGAGTGGTGTCGACGCCAGGGGGGTATTTTTCGTACGTGGATTACTCTCTTAGCCGGATGTAATTGTTGACGATTTGGCCTGATCTTGGATCTGTCGGTTTTTCGAAACTCTTGCTGGAAGTGTTGTCATAGCAACACATCCAAATCCGCAAACCTGCTCGGAGCAGGTTTGTTCTACGTAAACAAGGATTAGTTTACACACGTAATCAGTGACGGTGCATGGAAGTCATCCAGTCATGGCTTCACCGTTCATTAATGAGCGACCAATTGATATTGGTGCGCAAATTATACGAAGAGAATTTCATATAGAGAGGGTTTTGCGAGATCGGCAAGATCCTTTATTGCTCCCGGAGGAAATTCTTTTCGAAAGATACCGCTTTAGCCGAGGGGGAATATTGTACCTCAAAGATTTATTAGCTCCGTATATTCGAAGTCAAACTCGCCGAATACGGGCTCTCACAACCACACAGACAGTATGCATTGCTTTGAGGTTTCTTGCAAGCAGCACTTTTTTATATACTGTAGGCGATGCGGAACATCTATCGAAAAGTGCAGTTTGTCAGGCAATTCGTAAAGTCTGTTTGGCTCTGAAAAATTTCCTTCGGGTTTTCATTGTGTTTCCTGGACACCTGCGTGTGCAGACAAAAGAGGCGTTTCATGCCATTGCAGGTATTCCATAAAGAATCTCACAATCAGCCTAACATTCTCATTACCAGGATTTCCAAATGTGATTGGGGCACATGGGACTGATCAGAGTGGAGTTTGATCAAACATTATTTGGAAAATGTACCTCTCCTCCTGATGAATAATCAGACACAGTGTCTTCATCAAATATTTGACCTTCGTCAATATCTCGTTGGTCAGACACAGGTTCTAGGGATATGACATTCCCTGCAACTGACCCAACAAAAAAAGGGGCTATATGGAACATACCTATGGCACACATTGAGGACAAATATATGCAATGACCATCCTTTACCTGAAATGAAGTGACCACTGCATCCTGCCACTGGTTCTGAGGTGGAGCTTCCCCGTGGAATGCCCTCAGAAACAGGGCGATGGGCATTTTGCTGGAGAGACAACTCTTCTGCAGGGGTTAGGTCTGGACCGCGTGGACCTCCACCTGTTTTTTGCTTGTCTGAATTCTTATTAGCTTTAAAATTAACGTTCTTTACGTTATATATGATTCTTTATGTCATCAATTCTTTAAATAGTTATATACCAATATTTACCAGTTTGAAGTATATTCTTGTACTTCACTTTAAACTGTTCCCGTGTTCTCCTTGTGCTCACGTTTGATCTGGAATTATGACATATTAAATAATAATTAATCTTACACATAGGAAATGAAACGCTGCTTTCAGTAAGTACAACGCACACACATTTCATTTGTCTGCCACTTTTTGCCAGCCGTCTTTTCTGGTTTGGGCTGCTTTTGCAGTGTTACCCCTTGTGCATATTAAATCTTGAAATTCTTCATGTCTTTCGAATGGAAGGTCTTGCTCCGCTTGTGTGGAAAAAAAAATGCGCCCGTTCTTTTGTCATTTTGTTGCAGCCTATCAAAGACTTGCTGATCATGTTTTCTAGACTCAATATATATGGGCTTTTCAATTAGCGCAGGCGCGCGCATTCATCTCGGATGATTAGATCCAGCTAGACTAATCTACTACACAGCTGCGTTTAAAAAAACGACTTATCTGGATGAGTTTCACTGGCATTAACTCATCCAAGATGAGGCATCTGATCTTGGATGGTTTAAGCGACGTACGAAAAATACCCCCCAGATCTAAACACAACGAGTGGTATCGACAGTGTTTGTAAACAAAAGTAACAACCAAGGTGTTGTGTATTCATCCAGTACAAACAGCACGTAGTCTCCTTTAGTTCAATCCTCTTTAATCACCACACTCCAACCTCATCCAACGATCCTCCCCCTCACTTCCTCTCCTCCTCCATCACTACTGCCCTCTACTGAACACAGCAGGAACACCACACAAGGCAGTGAATTTGCGGACAAACAAAGATCAAGATCCAAATGAAGATTATATATAAAGATAAGAATATTTACATCAGTTATTTAGAGAAAAGCCAAGCACAATGACACCTTTTATTGGCTAACTAAAAAGATTACAATATGCAAGCTTTCGAGGCAACTCAGGCACCTTCTTCAGGCCTGAAGTTTCCTTGAAAACTTGCATATTGTAATCTTTTTAGTTAGCCAATAATAGGTGTTATTTTACTTGGCTTTTCTCTAAAATTCATAATGGCTAAAACGGTAAAACACCCTAGTACTACATCAGTTATTTGAAATATTCAAATCTGTGCTTCAATTTAAATGAAAGTTTAAATATTCACAGTTCTAATAGAAATGGAGGTCCATAGAGGGCCAGTTCCCTAGTACAGGATCAAAAAATACTCATAATCGCCGACCTTGAAATTGTCTAAATCCTAGTTACTCAACCAGTGAACTGAATCACGTTTGCCACCGGTGGGTCAAAACTCTTTTAAATCAAAGTGGATAGCAGGTTGTGATTGCAATTAATGATCACACTTGAATCACCAAGAGGGACCCCCCCTTCCACTCTAACAATCACAATTTAAGCTCCATGGAGAAGTCTGATGGTTAGAGAACTGCACCCTCCTGCTCTGATGATCACACTTGAATATCCATGATGGAACCTGACGATCACACTTGAATCACCAAAGGGGAAGCCCCTCCGCTCTGACAGTCACACTTGAATCTCCATGGTGGAACCTGGCGGTGGTTTCAGAATCACTAAGGGGAATTCCCCTCCACTCTAATGATTCTGCTGGAATCTCCATGGTGGAATCCTGATCATCACACTTGAATCACTAAGATAGATCCCTCCTCTGTTCTGATGATTACGCTCGAGTCACCAAAGGATACCCCGTTGAGTCGCAAAAAACGTACATGGGAAAACGTGGGCCACAACTCCAAAAAGGATGAGAAAAGCTGGTCTAAAAATGATACAGATATAATAAAATATCAGATTAATAACTAAATCATTCAGTTTCCAGTTCTACTTTGATTATTGATTATTTATTACTAATTGATTAATTATTATTATTACAAGGTAGTGGATGCTGGACAGGAAGCAATGCTGGACCCTACATGGGCATCATGAAGAATCATAAGAAGCCTCAATGGGCAGTGCCCAAGCTGGGCCCTCATATATAAAATGTGGTTACGCTTAGAAACAGGAAAGTCGGGTGGAGTGGAGGCTCTGAGGCTAAGGATCTGTGCTTGTATCTGGAAGGTTGCTGGTTCAAATCCTGTGTACTGCCAGAAAGGACCCTACTCTGTTGAGCCCTTGAGCAAGGCCCGTCACCTGAGAATTGCTCCATGGGTGCAGTATAAGACTGACTCCACACTCTGACCTCCAAATGTCATGATAAAAAACAATTTGCCCTCAGGGATTAATAAAGTGTATCAAATACAAAAAATGTGTGCAAATTATTTTTTATGCAAAAAACATCAATTTTCAACTATGCAAAAAAGCTGTGTCACATTAGACAACTTTACTAGTGATTGTTAGTTATAGCCGTCATTTACATTATCTTAGTGAGTTGGAGGCAGTTGGTGGCGAGCTGCCATGAAGCCGGTCGTGTAATGTGAGATGTCCAGTGACTCACTTCATCCATACATCAGTCCACCTAATTAGAGAATAATTTGTACTCATTAAAATGGAGGATGGCAGGACACCACAATTCTAGATTCATGTCCTGCTTTATGATTGTATGGAGTTTACCCAAATATTCAATGCCCATCTGCTTTTTTCTTATTTTGTTTACCAGATTCTTCAGGTACCCCAATATCCAAGCAAAGTCTAAATTTGATTGTCCATTCCAAACTGGTAGCTTATGTGTGTGTGTGTGTGTGTGTGTGTGGGACAGTTGCTCTGACCTTATCATTACCTACAAACCAGAGTGCACATTGATATCTTAACATGTTACCCTAAATAAGACTCCAAGAATTAATAAAATGACAGCGGGAACTTGAGGTTTTAGTTACAGGACCCAAAAACTGTTGAATGATCTGCCTGCTACTAAAGAGATGCTCCGTCAAACTCACCTTTTAAATCGAGGCCTCGGACTCATGACTTTAGCCCAGCATACCCTGACTAGAGCTGCGGATTAGCTGTGCAGGATACTGAGAAATTAATTCAAGCATTTGCAGTATTTCTAGTAGGATTGACTACCAGGATGCAGTGTTCACTGGCTCTTCAAATTGTTCTTTACTGTATGCAGCTGTCAGTCAATTCAAAATGCTGCTGCAAGAATCATTACATCAGGTCAGGTTAGGTTGGGGAGCATGCAGTGGTACACGCACCACACGACGAAACAGCTTGGGATACCAGGTTGGCAACTACCCAGGCAGATGTAACCAACTGTAATCTGCCTCTCTCAGCGTCGAGTAAATGATCGCCAAGTCAGAGGCACAAAGGGTCAAACCAGAAGCTTTTATTTTCTTCTCCAAAGAAACTTTCTAAAACCAAAGGAAAAAGAAGGAACAGGGCAACACATAAGCGGCTTCTCCCCTATGCCAACACAGCATCCAACGTGCTTCTAGCGGCAGAGCCAGGAAAAGTGGTGCCTGCAGGTTATGAGGTGTAATGCTAATTTGTGCCCAAACTACAACAGATTATATTGTCAGTATGCTAGTAACTATTTACAGGGATCAACTAATTTTGGAGAAGTTCAAAACTAAAACAAAGTGAAATTATAAATAACATATTACACTTTGCTCCATGCTCCTCCCTGAACTTCACCAAAATAGTCAGGCACTAACAGCTGACTACCTGAATATACCCACAGTTTGCAACATATGTGTTACCCACTACACGAGGAAAGTGACTAAAGAAGGTCACGCAACCCTTCTCAAGTACACTCGCACTGGGGGTGCCCCCTACACCCCTCACCTATTTGACAATATTCTTTCTCAACTCAGCATTGTCATCTATCACCAAAAGCAGTCTTTAATCCCTTTCCCCAAAAAGGTTACCATCAACACAAACATCATAATTACAACAATAACGATTTGACAAAACCATTAATGGAGCACTTTTTAAATGGCATCATTTCTTCAGACATATTCTGAATCAACCAATTAACTGGTTTCACTACTCTACCCACCCAAGCTTTAATTCTTGACACTGTAATTGTTTCCACTTGAACTTTCAATGACTGAACTCCCACTGACATTGTCCAGATCATTCACTGATTCCTGGTCTGACCCATTCACCTGACCACCTATCCAATCGTGGTCCACGATCTTGTTCTTCCTCTTATCTGACTGGATACTGATCTCCTCTTCAACATTATCAGAATGATCAGGTGGCTTATTGGGGTCAGAGGTGCTCAATGTGCCATTCTGTCGAATGAATTCACTTCAGTCCTCCCTTCTAAAGTATTTGCCAGTAACTCATCTTCAGACTCACAGCTAGATTACACTGACTCAGCAATTGATGATTGATGGTTATCGTCTTCAGTCTCCAATGGCAAAATGTTGGCAAGTAGTAGAAGATTCTGATGCACAACCTTCTCTTGTTCACTGCTAATATTTTTAATCCGATAAGTATGACACCTTGGATTTTTTCCAATCACTACATAGGGAATAGACGCCCATCTATCTGCTAATTTCCTACACCGTCGTTCACTCTTGTTTGCCAGTACGATCTCCTTCATCAATCTTGTGACCCCTCTCTTTTCTGTCTTAAAACTTGGCCTGGTACTGTTGCTGTTGGCCTGGGCAGTAGCCATTGCTTTTTTCAGATCACCTCTCATTTTCAATATGTTTGTCATAATCAATGACACTGCTATCCCTTCTGACATTGTGAAACATCACATCAACAGGAGGCCTTGACACTCTACCAAACATTAAATAGAAAGGTGCATAGCCTGTTGTCTCATGTGCAGTGCAGTTGTATACAAAGGTCAACATCTGCAACATCTGAGGCCAATTCTGCTTCACCCTTGAAGGCAAAGCTCTAATCATATTTCTCAGTGTTCTATTAAAATGTTCTGCACGGGTGGTCCTGGACTTTTTTTATACCAGACACTAGCAGAAGCTCCTGAATCAACTGACTATCAAAATTGGCTCCCTGATAGGAATGGATTCCCTCAGGAAAGCAATAAACACAAAAGTACCTATCCCAGAACTGATGGGCAACTTGCTTAGCTGACTGATCATGACACAGAAATGCATGGACGATCTTCGTGAAGTGATCAGTAACAACCAAAACATCCATTGACTGCATATTAATTCTAAAGGGTTTGCAGTTCTGATACTTTCAAGAGGGGCTCTACCCTCTGGTTCTGGGACCTCATGTATAAATGATGCGTATGCACAAAAATGTTGTGTACGCCAAATTCCATGCTCAAATAGCGATGTATAAAACCTAAACTTAGCGTAAAGCCATGCACATTTTCACACTAGCTCAAACCCTGGCGTACGCAAGGTCACCACTCGGTTTTGCAAACTGGTGGCACCCAGCATCAAAGCAGTGCTACTGTTCTTGTGTGTTTCCCTTTCTTTTTTAGATCCACATCCCTGATGCGGCTTTATCATATACGCTGACATTAACCGCTGTGAAGGACAGCCGGGTCCCATGCCCGGCAGGGATGCCCCTGCTGCATCTGTTCCAGGGGAGCCACCATGGGCAGCTCAATACCTCCCCCAGAACACTTGGTGGCAGTCTCCCTGGCGGACGGTGATCCCCCAGCCTAGCGCATGGCTCCATGGGAGATGGAGTCCTCCACAGCTTGGTTGGGGGCTCGGATGGCCACTAGGGGGAGCTGCATGGAGTCTGCAGCCCGGCTGGTCGAATCTTCAGCCCCACCCGGAAGTGCAGTTAGAACCAGGTGGTCAAGCACCTGGAATGCTTCCGGGTGGGTTATAAAAAGGGACAGCCACCACCACTCAGGGAGCCAGGGTCGGGAGGAGGAGGAGGACTACGCTTGCGGAGGAGTGGTGGGAGAAGAGAAAGAATTGTTGGTGTGTGGAAAAGTGTGCTTGTGGGACTGTGTATTGCCTGTGGGTCACGGGGAAGACCTGCGCCCACGGGTGAAGAAGAAAATAAAAGTCCTTGGTTTATTACATGTCTCTGTGTCGTTCTGTGCCGGGTCAGGCGCCTATATTGCGCCTTTTCTACACTGCATATTGTTTAGTCGTTTAAGGCATCTGATTGCAATTAACCTGTAACAATAAAATGGTCCACAGAATGGTCAAACTATTCCAAATACCATTGCTGCTTTAGCGTTGTTACCCTCACTGCACCTTCTTCTTCTTCTTTCAGCTGCTCCTGTTAGGGGTTGCCACAGTGGATCATCTTTTTCCATATTACTCTCACTGCACCACTTGGAGTATTTATATCACTGTATCTGAGTGTATCTACAGCAGCTGATCGGAAGGAGAATTATCGGTATACAGCATCAAGCACACACTGCCTCAGCCATGCTGCCTATTGAACTGCTCTCATACGACAAACACTTCAGAGCCTTTCCTGTACGGACCTCACAGTTCGCAAACAGTTTCATCTCAAGAACTCTAAACGCCCACAATCAGTCCATCAAGTGCTCCTTGTAGAACTGCTTGGACTTATAAGTACAATCACCTCACTGTAAACTTGCGATACTTATAAAGCGCGTATTTACATATGATGACAATATCATTTTTAAGATGAAATGCAGCAAAATATGTTTATTATATTATACAGATAAAAGTTTAACTTCATTTAAATAATCTATATTGTTAATAATTAAACATGTGAGGACACAGTGCCGCAGCGCTAGCGAAGAGCTGGTGCTCCGTTCACAGATATTTCCTGCCTCACGCTGTATTCTTGCTGGGGCTGACGTGATACTGGAAGTGTAGATGGATAGAATAATTAAATATGTACTACGAAGATATTTCAATGTTCCTTAAAAGTTTTGAAGAATCTGCGTTTAGAACATTAGAACATTAGAACACTCTAGACGAGAACAGGCCATTCAGCCCAACAAAGCTCGCCAGTACTATCCACTTATTTCTTCCAAAAAAACATCAAGTCAGGTTTTGAAAGTCCCTAACGTCTTACTGTCTACCACACTACTCGGTAGCTTATTCCAAGTTTCTATCGTTCTTTGTGTAAAGAAAAACTTCCTAATGTTTGTGCGAAATTTACCCTTAACAAGTTTCCAACTGTGTCCCCGTGTTCTTGATGAACTCATTTTAAAATAACAGTCTTGATCCACTGCACTAATTCCCTTCATAATTTTAAACACTTCAATCATGTCACCTCTTAATCTTCTTTTGCTTAAACTGTAAAGGCTCAGCTCTTTTAATCTTTCCTCATAATTCAACCCCTGTAGCCCTGAATCAGCCTAGTTGCTCTTCTCTGGACCTTTTCTAGTGCTGATATGTCCTTTTTGTAGCCTGGAGACCAAAACTGCACACCGTACTCCAGATGAGGCCTCACCATTGCATTATAAAGGTTGAGCAGAACCTCCTTGGACTTGTACTCCACACATCAAGGCGCTATATATCCTAACATTCTGTTAGCCTTCTTAATGGCTTCTGAACACTGTTGGGAAGTCGATAGCTTAGAGTCCACTATGACTCCTAAATCCTTCTCATAAGGTGAACTCTCGATTTTCCAACCACCCATTGTGTATTCAAACCTAACATTTTTACTTCCTATGTGTAATTCTTTACATTTACTGACATTAAATTTCATCTGCCACAAATCTGCCCAAGCCTGTCTGCTATCCAAGTCCTTCTGTAATGATATAACGGATTCCAAATTATCTGCTAATCCACCTATCTTGGTATCATCTGCAAACTTAACCAGCTTGTTACTTATATTCCTATCTAAATCATTTTTATATATTAAAAATAGCAGCGGCCCTAGCACTGACCCCTGCTGGTCACCACTCTTAACATCGGCCAGTTCTGATGAGGTTCCTTGCACCATCACCCTCTGATTCCTGTATCTGAGCCAATTCTGCACCCATCTACAAACATCACCCTGAACTCCCACCTCTTTTAATTTGATGCCCAACCTCTTATGTGGCACCTTATCAAATGCTTTCTGAAAGTCCAGATAAATAATCTCATCTGCTCCACTTTGATCGTATCCTTTTGTTGCCTCCTCATAGAATTCCAGCATGTTAGTAAGACACAACCTCCCTTTTCTGAACCTATGCTGACTGTTCCTAATAACTCCTGTCCTTGCCAGGTGTTGCTCGATCTTATCCTTAATAATTCCTTCCATTAATTTTCCTGTTATGCATGTTAAGCTTACTGGCCTATAGTTGCTTGGATCTGCCCTGTCACCCTTTTTATATAATGGGATGATATTTGCCATTTTCCAGTCCTTCGGAATCTCTCCAGTGCGCAGTGACTTCCTAAAAATATGCGTCAAGGGTTTATATAAGTACTCACTAGCCTCCTTAAGAACACGAGGATAAATATAATCTGGTCCTGGTGATTTTTTCGATTTCAGCTTATTTAATCTGAGCAGTACTTCTCCCTCTACAATTTCCAAATCCCTCGGTACCTCCTAAGCGTTCTCAGTTTACAGATGGATTCACATCTATTACAGAGCTGATTGTGTAGAGATTGGGTTTTTGGAGAAAGAAAAGGAAAGACTTAAATTGGAGGTTAGTACGTTTGAAATAGACAGTACTGCTGCAATAAATGATTTCATCGAAGGTCGCGCACAGAGCAGCAAGCCTCTTGCATAAGGTAGGAACAATCTCTGGACAGTGCACCAGCTCGTCACTATCACTGCACCACTGTGTCCCTATGTTTAATACATACTTTAATCCTTATCCTCATGAAAATGATATAAAGTATTTAAATTGTTCAGAGAGCTGCAATATCATGAATGTAATGGATTCTGTGTCCTGTCGGCCGAAGAGAAAGCCCATTTAAGAAGCAAATAGTGCTTCACACACGTAGAGCACATAGAAGATCAAATACAAAACAAAGCATTTAATTTGCTACTTTAGTTACAATGGGATTTGAGAAACTCATAAATTAAACGATTTTAAGATGAAGATTATGATGTTCTACCTTAATGACAAATTAAACTACATGATTAATGTGGAAATTTCGAGATTAAAGTTGACATTTTGTGCTTTTTTCCCACTGTGTGCCTATTTTTTTTTCTCTGTATCCTAATAAGCTTTCATATGACACTTAGACGGTGGGCTACGACTCGTCTTTTCACGGCGACTTTGATATCAGACAACTTCTTTTTTATTTCGGGCACTGTGCGACTTTGTGAACTTGAGCTTTCGAGTTTCTCCGACATTCTATGTCACTCAATCAACTTTCTTTTGTTGTTTATGCCACTGTTTAAACCAGCAAATAGTAAGTTTTTCTTTGCCTCCACTTGGTATTTGCTGAAATTCTTCTATTTCCCACCGTGCTTTTGCCATTGCCATTTCACAGAACGCTGAGCTTAAGGGCTATTGATATTAATTTGCATAATTCTGGGAGGAGTCTGGGAGTGGCAGCAGGCCCATGCACGTGCGTTACTTTTCACACTAACTGGGATTTATGTAGCAAAAGAATGTGGAAGCTGGATTTATGTATCTAGATTTTTTTGTGCGTATGCACATTTCCGCTTTTGTCCATACACTGTGTTTTAGTGTGAATTATACGCACGCCGTTATGCATGAGGCAACAGGTGAGCACAAGAATAAGAGAACCAGAGCAGAGGTGGGGGGGGGGGCATGTGTGAGGGTCTACATAACAAAGGCATGCGTCTTTTCTGTAACTCCAAATGGGGAGGTTGAGCAAATAGTAAACTTTTATTCAGTCATTATAGATTTTAACATCCTTAAATGTTCCAAATGTGCCTTAAAAAGGGAAAGAAAATAAAAAAGAAATTGGGTCTGCAAATCTGAGATACAAGCTGGCCATCTGAGGAGCTGACACAGATGATGCAACCCAACACAACTGAATGTGTGAGGCTTTTCTGTCTCTTAATGGCTGTGTGGCTGTGTTTGTTTTGCTTTTCTTCTTTCCTGCGTCTTCTCTTCAATTCAGCATCTGATGACTCTTTAAAGCTTGTCAGGACCAAGTTGAAAACCTCAAGCCCCTCTCTGTCTAATATCATTTTCACAGACTGTATCACTATACGTCTATACACAAAGATAACCAATGGTTCAAGAGCTTTGCTTTTACACATGTATAAAGTCCAAAAAATGGTGATTTCAACTTGACCCTTCTTAAAAACTGAATTGTGCTGTTTAAATTTTTGACCTTCTGTATTGTCTTGGTAGAGTATTATATTGCTCTACTTTCCCCTTTTGTATTAATAATAAGTAGCCTTTGTCAGAATGCCTCAAATCTCCCAGACTTACCACTGTTTATCAGGTATTGTACCATATAACTTCTCCCACCTTCCCTCCTACATCTATAACCTCAGGCAATTAGGTGTAGTAAAAGACAAGCAGGACTTAAGTTACAATTTAAACAATGTATTATTGATAATATTAATAAATAATTAGAATATGCAAAGTACATTTGAATATTGGCAACCATACAACCTGATAAAATGGTGATGTGTAGTTTCAGGCGGCACACAGTCTTGTTGCTTAGTTAAAATGTCTCTACTTAAGGCATCATTTTGTGGTCAGCTTTCTTCAGACCAGGCCGCAAACCTGTTTCAATATGGCTGCCGAGCTGTGCTCTCCATTGTGTTGTCCTTTCAGTTCATGGTGTGAGATGCTCCTTCATCAGATGTTAGTAACAGAGAGAGAGTGAGGTTAAGCAAGCAGATTTATAGATGTTCTGTCCAACACCTAGAGCCAATAGGACGTCATGGTACTTAAAGGCTTCTGATACAAGCCAGTTCCAAACAGCCATACTTCAGACCAATGGGGGAGCAGAAAACATCTTAACACCTGCCATCCCCCAAAACCAAATGTTAAGGTAAAGCTTGGCAGTTAGGCAGCCTGGCTTTCTTACGGGGTTTGAAAGACTTTTGCAGAGAAACACTTGCCAAACTGGTTTCAGGCACTTCCTCCAAATCCTGTCGTAAATTTTCAAAAAGACTCAGTCCCAAAAGGCAGGGGCAAACATGAATGCTTCTCATTAATGTAACACCAATATCACATTGCTTTGCCTAAATTACAAATAAAGACACACAAAATATTTATCAACTTGTATGCAAAATCTGCAAGGTGTCTGTCTGATTTTCTGACTGCAGAAAAATGGCCCTCTGTCTGTAGCAGCAGGTCCTCCTTGGAAAGCACACTTACAGTTAAAGCATATAGTAATAATTAAAATAAAAAATAAGATGTCTATATTCCTGTGAACAATTTAAAGAATGTGATATAAAACATATTAAATCACTTTACACTCTGTCATATTTGATCTTTTTATGTTTTGCTCTGTCCTTGATTGTTGCAACAACGCTACAAAGACAAATTCCTCATCCACATTAGTGCAACCGACTAATAAAGAGAATTCTGGGAAGGGAGACACTTCAACAACTTCATCAGTGGAGCGGATTGTGTAACCTGCAAACCGTCAACCTGTGGTTAGGGGAAAAGAAGAGCCGTCAAGGGAATAAATAAAGTAAAGCTGAGTGCAAACTGGAGAAACCTGAGACGAGAACTGACACCAGAGAGCAAAGTCAAGGAATTTAACACACAATGACTTCAGCTGTGTGTGTTTATATAATGGCATTTCACCTGAACAGACATCACAATCAGGAAATACGATGAGCTGAATCAAATTTAGGATCTGAGTGGACAGTCACAGCATTGTCTGGGATTAGTGACATGACTTGACATAAAGAACTTTCACGTGTTTGAAATCAACATGCTGAGGTTTATCTGAACACACGGATATCAAGCATCAGGTGTTTGTTAATAATCACTTAACTTGTGTTCAAATCCTCACTAAAGCATTCCTTTTAAAGATATAAATACAAATACACAGAAATCAGCGCACACCTCTGTATTGTGTCGTTAGATTTTTAAATGTCTTACCAAGATAACTGAACACTTTCTGTGTATGAAGCAGCAGGAGGTATTGTGCTATAGAAGAACGCTGCAGCCATTTGAAAAATGAAACAGAAAGCCTGAACAATTTGTGTTTTGAATATCATAAGGAATCAATATGTGCTAATGGAGTATTTATCTGAGCATAAATAATAAGAATAAAAGGCTGAGAGAAACTACAGGGCTGAAAAGTGAGGAAGTTTAATGACAGCTTCAGAAACCCAAGAGCAGAACTTGACATCAGGGAGAAAAAGAAAGGTGATGTTCATCCCACTGAAGAGTATTCAAAGTCATCACTAATACCATCGCTCGGTCGAGTTCATGAACGGCATCAAAATAGTCCTCAGGATTTGCATATCCCATGACAGCCTGTGTTATGGACAATCTCGCACAACCTTCTCCTGTATTTCACAAACAATTCTTCTGAGTTAATTGGTGTATCAAACACACAAATGAGTTTAAGCAGCTGCAACTCATCCCAAAGAGCACAGACTCTTCTAAGGATCTTTTCCATAAGTAATCATCGTTGATAAGGCCCCTCGCTCTGGCAGCCTCCATGAATGATCTATAGACCACCCCTTTAATTGATCTAAGGTCCTCAAGCTCCTTTATTTATTTATTTGTACTTTTATTGAATTTATTTAAAGCATGTAACACTCCATACAATCAAGTCAAACTTAATAAAACTAAATTCAATTCATCCCCCACCCTTGAGAAAGAGAGGAAGGCCAACAGCCAGAATGAAACTGTAAGAGTAGAAAAGAGGGAAGATAACCCTTTACACCAACTTAAATGCTTATTCTAAAATGTGATTGGTCAGATCCTGCCAGGTTTTAAAAAAACAGATCCTCTAAGTGAGACTTTGACTTTTTCCAATTTCAAATATTATATAACATCAGTTACCCACCTGACTTAACAGAGGTGGCCTGGGATTCGTTCAGTTGAGTAAGATATGTCTACATTCATGCTAGTAGTGAAGTAAAGGCGATCACAGTTTGTGTGTCCTTCTCCACTTGAAGCCCCTCTGTGAGCCCACCACACACAGCTGTTAGTGGATTAGGAGGGATTGTGACATCAAGGCTGTCTCATAGACATTTCAAGATTTTGGTCCAGAATGATGTTAATTTGGTGCTCGCCCAAAACATGTGACCCAGTGAGGCTTGAGCTCGATTGCAGCGTTCGCAGGTTGGATCTTGCCCTGGAAACATTTTGGACAATTTTAAAAATGATAGAACTGCTCGATAAAAAAAAAAATTAAAGTGGAATAATTGACTGCTTTGCACATATGAAGTGAGAATGAATTCTCTGCATGGCTGCCTTCCACTCCTTTTCTGAAATGTTGAGTGAGAGATCCTTTTCCCACTATACTCTGGGATCTTTAAAAGAAAGGGACTTTAAAATGTTTTTATATATTATAGAAATGCTGAGTCCTCAAGACTGATCAATATCTCTTCTAGTATTGAAATAGCTGGGAGGTAAGGAAAATTAGCCAGATTTTGTTTAGAATTTGAAGATAGTGGAAAAATTGTGTTGATGGGAAACTAAATTTAGAGTGTAATTGTTAATAGCATGCAAAAACATTCTTTATATATAAATCTCTAGATGATTTGATCCTATATGTTTTCCAAACATTAACCCTTTAACTGCCAACTCCCTAAATTTTCTCCACGCCAGGCGAAATCTGAACAATTTTTGTTTTTTTACTTTTTTACATTTTTTTTACATTTATTCAAGCAGTATTGACCACTAAATGTTGTGCAAGTTCTAGAAATGGGCAAACACATAATAAAACGCAAAATGTACCTTTTCTCAGGCTTCCACAACAATAAACTTTCATCAACTGTAACTGACGATCCTGGCATGTAGGGCAAGTGAAATGCTTCAAATAAATGGTCAATCAAAGAACGTAGCTTGAACAAGCGGTCGCGGTTTGGATCTTTCTTATCTGGCTCATTTCTGTTGTCATTTAAATGAAAGAATTTCAGCAGCAAAGAGAATCGGTTACGTGTCATGATAGCTGCAAAAATAGGTGTTGCATACATAGGATCTGTAGACCAGTACATCTCAATATCTGGTTTTCTGATTATTCCCATCAACATCAAAATCCCAATGAATTTTTTCATTTCGTTTTCATCAGTGTCTACCCAAGCACGAACACAGGAATGTGGAGGTAAATTGGGATTTTTCTCAATAAACTGTGCTGCATACAGATTTGTCTGATGAGCAAAATGTCTAATCAAATCAGGTGACACAAACAGCTCATTAAACTGCTCAGCAGTGTAATTGTTTACATCAACAGTAAAGCCACACGTTGCCTCAAACGGATGCAGAAAAGGTAGTTCACCTCGGGCAGCAGTCCAGTTGAGATGCTGGGGATACACCCACTCATCGCCATCATCCGATGCACCGTCATTCACAGTGTCATGTAGCGCACGTTGCTGATCATCATTGTCGCTAAAATCTTCTTCAGAACTGCTACAATCATGATCAGAATTATTGTCCAAAATCGCCTGCAAAACCTCACTTGAAGTCAGTTTACGTTTCGCCATATTCACAGCTTTCACTTTCGAATCACATCACGTGATCGGCCAATACAAGCGCAGAGTTGTCGAAATACAACGTAGTAATAATACCCACGCCAAACTGTCCGTTATACTACGCGCCAGGCATTCACATAACCACAGGCAAATGTGCCGGATAATTCCGGCAGTAAGGCATCAGCATTAAAGCTATGATGCCGGATATATCCGGCAGAGGGCGGTTAAGTGGTTAAAAACTGCATAAGTTTGAGAGGGTGGGAAAAGGTGGTCATCATGTAGAGGTGCCAAAGACAAAATATTCTCTAACTTGAAGTGCTTCCTACATTGGTTCCATATTCTGAGTGAGTGAAGGACAATTGGGTTGTTAGTATATTGGCGATGACTTGTACTTACTGGGGTACAAAGCAAGGAATATAAAGAAGTTCTGCAGGATTTCACTTCTATTGCAGACCAAGCTAGTTTGTGTTCATCTATTTGTGTCAATGTCCAGGTTTTTATAGCTTGAATGTTTGCCGCCCAGTAATAAAATTGAAAATTGGGTAGAGCCATGCCACCTTCTGCTTTAGCTCATTGTAGGGTCACCCTTCAGATGTGTGGATATTTTGAATTCCAAATAAATGAGATTATGATTGAATCTAATTTCTTAAAAAAAGTACTAGTTAATGTAGATGGGGATGTTTTGAAACAGAAACAGAACCTTAGGAGGGATATTCATCTTGATAGTGTTAATTCTCCCTGCTAAAGTAAGATGGAGGGCAGACCATCTATGCACGTTTTGTTTAATTTTGTCCATGCAAACAGCAAAAATTTGTTGAAAAACAGCTTTATATTTACTTGTGATGTTTACCCCTAGATATTTCAACTGATCTGCAATGATAAAAGGGAAGGTGAGCAATCTAATGCTGTTTGCTAGGGAATTCAATGGAAAAAGTAAACTTTTATTCAAATTAATTTGGAGTCTACATATCTTTTGAAATTCTGTAAGTGCTGTTAGGACTGCAGGCACAGTATTTTGTGGGTCTGATATATACAGTATCATATAATCTGCATATAGAGAAACTTTCTGTCCTTTTCTGATAATCCCCTTTATCTCATAAGCATATCGACAGTGAACTGACAGTGGCTCAATGGCGATTGCAAAAAGCAGTGGTGACAGGGGGCCTCCTTGTCTAGTACCGCATTCTAGCTTGAATTAGTCTGAATTAATGTTGTTAACACGAACTGAAGGTTCTGGACTGTTATACAGTACAGTTGTTTGATCCATGCACATATGTTTGGGCCGAACCCAAATTTCTCCAATGCAGTGAAATGGTAGTTCCATTCCGTCATATCAAATGCTTTTTTTGCGTCCAAAGATAATAAAATCTCTGGAGTGTTGGACTTTATGGGTGAATATATTTCATTAAACAAATTGGGAGCTAAGTATCTACCTTTAATAAATCTGGTTTGGTCTTGTGATATTACTGAAGGGAGCACTTTCTCAATCCTTCTAGCTAGGACTTTGAAGAGTATCTTAACATCATTATTCAGAAGTGAGATTAGTCTGTATGATGAACATTGTAATAAGTCCTTATTCTTTTAGGAAAACCAGTGATTAATGCTGTTTTTAAAATTTTGAGGTGGAATTTTATTGTCTCTGGCATATGTGAAAGATGTTAATAAAAGGGGAGCTAACTTGATAACTAACTTGATGCATATAACAAATGTCCATTCTGGTTGTTTTATAGGACATCTGCTGATTTCTTAGTCATCTCTTAGTCATCTTTCAGGACATTTTGTTGTTCACTTGTCCTTTATCTGGTTTCCGGATGAGCTGGATGAGAGGTTTCTGACATTTATTAACCCTTTATGCTATTTCTTTAAGATGAATGCTATGCTTCCCTAAACTGATTTTTCCACACACTCAATAAATCTTTAACCACAATATTTACACTGACCACCCAGACTACACTACAGTGGACCCCTACAATCCCTGCATCATAATTTAATTCAATCTTGTGAGTTGTAGTAAGATTTTGGGCTCCCCTGTCCCAATGTCTTCACACCCTCTAACACTGAACATCACACTCTAGTCTGGCTCTGGTTGTTTCTGGTGTCTCCTGGGCCCGCACTGCTGCACTGGCCGTGGTATTCTTATGATTTCACTCTCCGTGTTCCTCTGGGGTTTGTACTGCCCGAGTATTGTGTGTTCCCAGACGTCCTTAATAATTTACACACGCATATCCTCAGACAATTCATCATCCCTGGTCTGGTGCAACATATCTTGATTTCTTTTGCCCCAGACTTCCTTAGCTTTGAGTTTTTTGTGCTGTCTTAGTCAGTCAGTCATAGTCCAACACGCTATATACTAACACAGAGTCACGGGAGTCTGCTGGAGCCAATCCCAGCCAGCACAGGGAGCAAGGCAGGAACAAATCCTGGGCAGGGTGCCAGCCCACCGCAGCTGTTGGAATGCGTTTTTGTAATTTAGGTAGCAAAAAAGTGCATTGCATTTGTCATTTCAACAGATGGTGAATCACAAACATTAACAATTCTTTTACTAATCCCATCCCAAATGTCTTATAACAGAGATAGAACAACCTGACAGACACAGAGATACACAGAAACACAGACAGACACTTCAAATGTCCTTGTTATATGCCATTTATTACAACCATCTGTTGGAATAACAAATGTGATGAGTTGTATTATGACAAATGCTTGTGACGCACCATATGTTGGAATGACAGACACACAGATATGCAGACACACAGAATCTTTCCATTTATTAAGGTAGAAAACCTGATTTCTGTCCATCTGGCAGTTACTCTCTGTTGGATGTATTCAACGTTAAGGTTTGCAGTACTGTGTGTCTGCCCCATTGCTATGTCTCTGTGATACGCCATTTAGTACAGGATTTGTACAATCAGTGTTAATGTTTGTTATACGCCATCTATTAGAATGGCAAATACAATGCATTTTATAACTAAAAATGTTTACTAAGTGCCATCTGTTGGAATAACAGAGACAAAGCAAGTGGATGAACAGGACACACAGAAAGTGTAATTAAGGTGGATATAATGGGATGTCCTGCTGTTTTGTGGACAGGAAAATTTTTGTACGGACCGGTGCTGATTTTTGGACTGACAGTTGGGAAATCTGCTGTACACATCAGGGCGCTATATAACCTGACAATCTCTTAACCGTCTTAATGGCTTCTGAATGAGTCCATTATAATCATTAAGTCTTTCTCCTAAACAGTACATTCAAGTTTAAGACTTCTCATTGTGTATGAAAGCCTAACATTTTTAGTTCTTGTGAAGACGTGCGAGTGTCCGACGATGGGTGGGCTCCCTTTGCAGAGTTGCTTTATGAACTAAATCCTGCTGACCTACTGTCCCCCAAAATGCATTGCACTATGTGGACTAATGACATAAATATATGACAAGTGACACTACAAGGTGCTTCAGTAACACAAGGAGAGATGAGGGGACCAGACATGAAGTTTGTATTAACAGACCCCCAGTGTGTCACATATGAACTCTTGTGTGGTGAGGACCACTTCACTGTTTGTGTCGATGAGAAGGGAATGACAACAACACGACACAAAAACTCCTGTAAAGTCGTATGTCTGCCATCACTGAGCAGCTGCTGCCAATTGTTCAATCAAAACTGAACTTGTATGATGGAGATGGCGGTCCTTCTGTATTTTCTATTGAACTGTTCATACCTTCTGTTGAAAAACATCACTTGCTGTTACTCTAATACAGTATGAATTTAATAAAAGTGTAATATTAATATAAAATAGTGAATATAAGTGTGAAAATATCACAGGATATTGTTCTGGAGAGATCTTGACATCATTTCTATCTTTATTAAGAACTTTAATTGTTCTTATAGTGATATTGGCTAACAGACTCATGCAGTGCGGTGCTCCTCGGTGCTTCAAAACCGACAGACGCAGTCATTTAGTTTTGTTTGATACAAAGTTACAAATCAGTGACACACAAATGTCTTCAAAATAAAAAAGCACATCAGTGAGCGCTGCTGCATTGGAATTCTGAGAGTTTACCTGCAACTGCCACAGAGAAATGCATGTTGTGTGTCTGATGATTTAAGAAAAGAAAGACATCCAGTAAATCAGACAAAGACAATCAGCACAACGTCAGACTGACAGAGAGCAACAGGGGGAATACTGTCTGGAATTTAATGTGGGTGTCCAGAAAAGACAAAAACACACAGCTGTTACTGTACACTGTATGTGTGTGTGTGTGTGTGTGTGTGTGTGTGTGTGTGTGGGCCTCTCATGAGCACAGGGTGGTCCAGCACACTCCATGCAGGTTCAGCTCACAGGTGTTTGAGGGGCTCTGAGCAGCACAGGACAGCATGGAGTGTCAGACCACCACTGGGCAGAGGAAAGAAAGTCAAAGTGACTGAGAACAAAAAAACAAAAACAGCAGACAGATGGAGAAGAAGGAAACTGCAGAGAGACAGCAGCTGGACCACTGTGGAGCTGTGAGGAGAGACCACCGCAGCCCTGAGCGGCTCCTGACAAACAAATATAATGAAGACATCTGAGATTTGATGAACTCATTAGTGAGTAAGAACTGAAATGAACAAACAAACATCCTGAGAGAATTTGTGAAGCAAACACAGCAGAGAGTTGCCTCATGTGAATTACGTCAGCAGAGAGAATATGGCAGTCGCAGGGCCTCAGTGTATAAACATCTCAGTGTGCAGGCAGGACGGCTCAGTCAGGGACAGACATGGAGTGGAAAGGAATGAAACTCGGCCGTTGTTATCCTCACAGTAATACATCTTGTCATAAACTGATTCATGAAACTGAAGTGTATGGACTTTATTACACTTTCTCTTGTCTTTTGCTTTTCTCGACAGTCTGTGGAAATCTTCTTGTCATCATTTCTATTTCTCATTTTGTTCAGCTGCACACGCCGACTAATCTTGTGATCTTTTCACTCGCAGCGGCCGATTTCTTATCAGGTTTCTTTGTGTTGCCCTTTACTTTGGTTATCCTGATTGAAACTTGCTGGTACTTTGGAGCTATTTATTGTTATTTGTATCAGGCACTTGCAAATATTCTTAATACTGTAGTTGTATATAATGTTGCTTTAATATCCATTGATCGCTACATTGCTGTCTGCCATCCTTTCTTTTACAGCTCAAAAATAAGTTTAACTGTTGTAAAGATCAGCATTGCTGTAGTGTGGCTGTTTGCACTTTTCATTTCACTCATACTTTTATGTTTTAGTCAAATTATAACAGAGGTATGTGAAGGAGCTTGTGGATTGATCGGTTATTATAATATGGTCATTTTTTATTTACTTGCAACTTTTTTTATTCCTTATTCACTGATGATTGGTTTTTATATCAGAATATTTGTAGTTGCAAGAAGCCATTCAAGAGCCATCAACTGTATGATAGAAAAGAGACAAACTGTGGAGTTGAGTGACAGAAAAATATCAAAACCGTCTGAAAGAAAAGCCGCAAAAACATTAGGAGTAGTCATGGGGGCTTTTATTATCTGCTGGCTGCCTGCTAATATATTCAATTTTTATGGTAATATTAATGACCAAATCAGAAATACCATCAAAAATGTCTTAGTGTTGGTCAGTGAAGTGAACTTTGGTGTTAATCCAATTCTTTACGCTTTTCTTTATTCCTGGTTCAGGAAAGCACTTAAAATAATCCTGACTTGTAAAATATTTAGTCCAGCTTCTTCTGTGCTCAATTTACTATAAATGGTAAAGAAAATAAAAATGTAATTTTCTGAACTTAGATGTTTTAAATTATTTGTAAATTATGCCTTTGCTCATTTTTCATATTAACAGTGCAATACCTGGACGTATTTCTTAACAATACAATCATTTTATATTCACTGTATTGTTGTGAAGGCTGTTTTTGTTAAAATTGTACTTTATTCATGTAGAGTGTACACTGTTTATGATTATTGCTTATTTCACCACAGTTATTTTCATAAATCTTCTCCTTATTTGAATGAGTTATAAACAGCACTGAAAAATTTAGAGACTCCTGGCAATTCATAGAAACACTTCAGGGTTTCTTGGTGACTTTTTAATTTTTTTTAACATTGTATAATCATTATTGCTATTTCCATTATTTTAGGCAAGAATTATTTATTTCAATATGAATTAAGTAATGTGCTAAATTTTACCCAGTATCTGGAAACATAAAAATCTTTAAACATCTGGAGTTACAATTTACAAACTTTCAGATTTCACAACTAAAAACTCCACAGCAGAGCTGAGACGACGGCCGACATTCTCTTCAGCTTTGGTCAGGCGGTGGAGATTTGTTTAAGAGTCAAATTCTGTGAAATGTTCCTTTATTGTTTTACTTTTTTTATCAAACTAAACTCTTTATTTTATTGTGAAGTCAATGTTTCTTATTCCTGAACTTTAATCCGCACTCCTCCTCACTAAGGCAGCAGATGACAGACGAGTGCAGACGGAGCAGTCGGCCTTCACTCCTCACACTGCTGGCTCACTAAATGACACTGAGGTGACTGTGAGGAACTGAAATGGAAGACTGAGAAGGTCAAATGAGGTTTGATGTCCACAATTAAATGTAGTATTTGCTGCTTTAGACTGACGTTTGTTAATATTTGTGAAGTCTCATTAGCCGCAGCTGCTCACCTCAGACAGAACACAATTAATACTTCAGAGAACAGCATTGTGCTCAATTCTAGAAAAACAGAGAAACTTAAACCTTTAATACAGGAATTATATTTATATGTCAATAATTGTCTGCCTACCACCACATTTATTCCTTTTGATACGCACATCACAAATTGTTCAGGTTTTCTCTCTCTTTCATTTGTCAAATGCCTGAGTTGTTGTAGAGCACAATGGCTCAGAAAGTGTTCAGTTATCTCGGTACGACTTTTACAAATCTAATAACACAATACAGACGTGTGTGCTCATTCGTGTGTTTTCATATTTTATTTCTTTATAACAAATGCATTAGTGAGGATTTGAACACAAGTGTCTTTAAGTGATCATTAACAAAGACCTGACGCTTGATATCCGTGTGTTTAGATAAACCTCAGCATGTTGATTTCAAACACGTGAAAGTTCTTTGTGTCAAGTCGTGTCACTAATCCCAGACAATGCTGTGACTGTCCACTCAGATCCTAAATTTGATTCAGCTCATCGTATTTCCTGATTGTGATGTCTGTTCAGGTGAAATGCCATTATATAAACACACACAGCTGAAGTCATTTTGTGTTAAATTCCTTGACTTTGCTCTCTGGTGTCAGTTCTCGTCTCAGGTTTCTCCTTTTTGCACTGAGTTTTATTTAATTTATTCCCTTGACGTCTCTTCCTTTCCCCTAACCACAGGCTGACGAGTTGCAGGTTACACAATCCATTATACTGATGAGGTTGTTGAAGTGTCTCCCTTCCCAGAATTCTATTTATTGTCCAGATGCACTAATGTGGACGAGTAATGTTTTTTTGAGGTATTGATGCAACACACAAGGAGAGCACAAAATAAAAAAGACAAACATGACACACTGTAATGTGATTTTATTATGTTTTATATCATGTACTTGCTATCGAGGCCACAAGCAAACCAATATTGGTAATAACTCCACCCAGGGAGGTCAGGCCTGATTTGTTCTTAGAACTTCAATGTTAATTTCAGCAAACATCAACATCTTTTAAAAGTCTCATTAGCCGCAGCTGCACACCTCATACAGAACACAATTAATACTTCAGAGAACAGCATTGTGCTCAATTCTAGAAACACAGAGAAACTTAAACCTTTGATAAAGAAACCCTAAACTTAAACTTAAACTAAACCTTTATTAATTTACATATAACCTAATATCCTTTCTTTTCCAGCCCTAATTCTAATAATTCTTCTTTCCTCAGTCCTAAAAATTGTAATCATTTTTCCAGCCCTGAGAAATGTAGACTTCAGCTGTCTTGACTTTAAAAAAAACAGCTTGAGGGATAAATACGCACAGTGAGGAGCTTGCGCTATAGCAGGACTGTACCTCTTCCTTTCCTAAGGACAAAGGGGTAATCTATTGCTCTCAGGAAAGTGAGTTCTTTAACAGAAAACCTACCCCTAACCCTAATTTCAACCCTAGAAATCAATGTTTATAATTTATCCAAAATGTTTAAAGTTACAGAACTGGATAGTTCTCTGTTACAAAAGGGAATGTCCTTCATTCCTACTCCACCCAAGATAAATATGGAATATGGATAGATATGATGTTAATAGATATCATAGAAAATTAAAATTGTTAGATTTTTTGTTTATGTGGAAAATGATTCAACACGCTAATTTGCGGAACTATCCACATGGTTTCCAAAATTGTCCAAAATTTGTAAACCTATTTTGGACTTAATTCAACAAGACTGGAAAATATTAGATAATATGTCATATTAACTTGACCCAGGAAAATCTTACTCAGCCTGAATGCATGTCGTAGTAGTAGTAGTAGTAGTAGAGCTTTATTGTCATCCTAACAATATACTTACAGTACACAGTGGGATGAAATATCGTCCTCCAGAATCAAAAGGTGCAGTACACAAGATATATATATAACTGAAAAACATATACAGTATTAAGTAGTATTATGTAATCCAGAAAGTGTGTGGAGTAAAGAGTCCAGTGTGGAGGAGGGCAGCATGGTGTTCAGGAGCCGGACTGCTTGAGGAAAGAAACTATTGCACAATCTCGCAGACCTGCTCCTGATGCTGCAGAGTCGTCTTCCAGATGGAAGAGGAGTAAACAGTTGGTGGGAGGGGTGGTGGGGGTCAGCCATGATGCTAGTGGCTTTATGAAGGCAGCATGAGGTGTAGATCTCCTGCAGACTGTGTAGAGAGCTGCCAATGATGCACTCAGCAGTCCGCACAATCCTCTGAAGGGCTTTGCGGTCGGAGGCATGGCAGTTTCCATACCAGACTGTAATACAGCTGGTCAGGACGCTCTCTATGGTGCCTCTGTAGAAGGTGGTAAGTATGGGTTTAGGGAGGTGCACCTTCTTCAGTCGTCGCAGGAAGTAAAGACGCTGCTGGGCTCTTTTTGTAAGATAGTTGGTGTTTTTGGTCCAGGACAGGTCCTCTGTGATATGAACACCTAGGAACTTGGTGCTCTTCACTCTCTCTACTGTGACGCCGTCAATGTTGAGTGGGAGATGGACAGCCTTTGTCTTCCTGAAGTCAACAATCAACTCTTTTGTCTTTTCAACATTAAGAGACAGATTATTGTCTTTACACCAAAGTGCCAACCGTTCCACCTCTTCTCTGTACGCTGCATCATCGTCATTCTCAATGAGTCCCACTACTGTAGTGTCATCGGCGAACTTGATAATGTGGTTTGTGTCAGAGTTGGAGGTGCAATCATGAGTCAACAGCGTGAAGAGTAGCGGGCTCAGCACACAACCCTGGGGGGCACCTGTGCTCAGTGTGATGGTGTTAGATCTTTTATTCCCAATCTGTACTGTTTGAGGTCTTTCAGTGAGAAAGTCCAGAATCCAGTTGCAGGTGGAGGTTTTGAGTCCGAGCAGATCCAGCTTACTGATCAGCTGCCTGGTGATGATAGCATTGAATGCTGAGCTGAAATCAATGAACAGCATTCTTACATGTGCATTGCGGTGATCCAGATGTGACAGGATCAGGTGGAATACCATTGAAATTGCATCGTCAGTTGATCGATTTGATTGATATGCAAACTGTAGAGGGTCCAGTTTGGGAGGCAGCTGATTCTTTATGTGACTCAAAACTAACCGCTCAAAGCACTTCATAATGATTGGAGTGAGTGCCACTGGGCGGTAGTCATTGAGTTCTGAGGCTGTAGCTGTCTTTGGGACAGGTCTGATGGTGGTGTTTTTAAAACATTGTGGCACAACAGCTTGGCTCAGGGAGATGTTGAAGATGTCCACTAGGACATCAGTCAGCTGGTCAGCACAAGCTCTGAGCACACGTCCAGGTATGTTATCTGGTCCAGCAGCTTTGTGTGGGTTGACCCTGGTGAGAGTCCTTCTCACACTAGCTACAGACAGGGACAAAACTTGATTGTCTGACGAGGGGATGGTCTTCCATGCTGGTTTATTGTTCTGTGTCTCAAACCTGGCATAGAAGGTGTTAAGAGCGTCTGGAAGAGAGGTGTCGTTAACACACATATGCGGTGGGGCCTTATAATCTGTGATGGTTTGGATGCCCTGCCACATTCGACGAGAATCTCTTGAGCAGGCGAAGTGATCACTAATTTTCTTTGAGTACTCCCACATTGCTAACTTAATGCCTCGGGACAGGTTGGTTCTAGCTGCTCTGAGTGCCACTTCGTTGTTGGCTTTGTAGGCAGCATCCCTTGTTTTCAGCAGCTCGTGAACTTCTGCTGTGAACCATGGCTTCTGGTTAGCGCGTGTTGAGACAGATTTGATGATGGTGACATCTCCAATGCATTTGTCAATGTATCCTGTCACTGCTTCGGCATACTCATTTATGTCAATGTGATGATCAATGGTCGCTGCTTCTCTAAAGACACTCCATTCTGTGCTCTCAAAACAGTCCTGCAGGGCTTCAGTAGCTCCATCTCAGCCATGTTCTGATCTGCTTTATTACCGGCTTTGTTCTCTTCAGCAATGGCATATATGCTGGAGTAAGCATTACTGTAATGTGATCAGACTGTCCAATGTGAGGGTGGGGAGTTGCTCTATATGCAGACTTGATGTTAGTGTATACCAAGTCCAATATGTTGTCTCGTCTTGTCGGAAATTTAACATGCTGGTGGAGTTTTGGCAGAAGAGTCTTTAAATTCGCTTGATTGAAGTCCCCAGCGATAATAAAAAATCCCTCAGGGTGGCGAGATTGCAGGTCACCGATGGTCTCATACAGCTCGCATAGTGCCTCCTTAGCATTTGCATCGGGAGGAATATACACTGCCACAATGACAATAATACTGAATTCTCGCGGCAAATAATAAGGTCTGCACTTAACTGCCACAAATTCCACCAGCGATGAGCAGTGCTTCGTGATCATACCTGTGTTTCCACACCATTCTGTGTTGATGTACACACACAGGCCGCCGCCGTGTGTTTTTCCGGATCTGTTGGCGTCTCTATCCGCACGGATAGCATGTAGCCCTGTTAGCTGTATAGCAGCGTCGGAGATATTATCATTCAGCCAGGTTTCCGTGAAGATAAAAACATAGCAGTCTCTTACTTCGCGACGTTTTGCTCTTAGAAGTCGGATATGGTCCAGTTTGTTGTCCAATGAACGAACATTTGCCAGAATGATGGACGGAACAGCCGGTCTGGTTGGATTAGCCTTTAGCTTAGCTCGGACACCTCCTCGTTTACCGCGCTTCCGGGTACGCTCACACCGCTTGCGGCGTCTCCTTGCTGGGATGATACCTGTAGGTGATTCGGGGGCGGGTTCACGGAGCAGGCCTAGCTCACGGAGCTTCTTTGTTAGAGCGTCTTCAGGTAAGTTGTTGGTGTTAAATCTTGAATTGATTTCCAGAAGTGTGACGCGGTTGTATGAGAGTCTTTGTGTGTCTTTCACACACATGACTTATTGACTGTGCGAACAAAATAAATAGTTAAATAGTTAAAAACAGCTAAAATGCACCTTTTTTTTGAATCCGGAGTAGCCGCTGCGCCTTAGCGCGCCGCCATTAAATATCTACGAAATAATAAGAATATAACTATAAAACTGTCAGATAAGGAAGTGATGACAGTCATTATTGATTAAACACAATATTTGTATGAGGCTCAACATCAATTAAACATTATATTACATTACAAACCTTTAGCTAAATCTATGCAGTTTTAAACCAAACAAAAAAGAGTAACTATTTTATCCAAACTGGTGGAAGATGGGTATATTTCTTACCAACAAAAGAAATATTTTTCAGGTCCCAATATACCATCTAGGCAGAAATTTTATCTGTTTTCAAAGATTCAGAAGGCACCAGACTCATGGACTGCACCTTACAAGATACCGTCTGGGAGACTAATCGTTTCTGCTTGCTCCTTGGAATCTTATCACATCTCACATCTGAATACATCGATAATTTCTTAAACCCACAACTGCATAACAGCCACATTAAAGATACTTTTCATTTTTGACAAGTCATTAAAATACATCAGATTCCTCTGGATGCATTTTTGTTTGCTATGGACACTGAGTCCTTATATATTAATATTAACACCTCACTGGGTTTACGGGCAGTAGCTGACAAATTCAAATAAATCTCCTGATCCAGAAAGACCAGGGGCCTCATGTACAGTGGGGCAAAAATGTATTTAGTCAGCCACCAATTGTGCAAGTTATCCCACTTAAAATGATGAGAGAGGCCTGTAATTTTCATCATAGGTATACCTCAACAATGAGAAAAAAAAATCCAGAAAATCACATTGTCTGATTTTTGAAGAATTTATTTGCAAATTATGGTGGGAAAGTATTTGGTCAATAACAAAAGTTCATCTCAATACTTTGTTATATACCCTTTGTTGGCAATGACAGAGGTCAAACGTTTTCTGTAAGTCTTCACAAGGTTTTCACACACTGTTGCTGGTATTTTGGCCCATTCCTCCATGCAGATCTCCTCTAGAGCAGTGATGTTTTGTGGGCTGTCGCTGGGCAACACGGACTTTCAATTCCCTCCAAAGATTTTCTATGGGGTTGAGATCTGGAGACTGGCTAGGCCACTCCAGGACCTTGAAATGCTTCTTACGAAGCCACTCCTTCGTTACCCGGGTGGTGTGTTTGGGATCATTGTCATGCTGAAAGACCCAGCCACGTTTCATCTTCAATGCCTTTGCTGATGGAAGGAGGTTTTCACTCAAAATCTGACGATACATGGCCCCATTCATTGTTTCCTTTACACGGATCAGTCGTCCTGGTCCCTTTGCATAAAAACAGCCCCAAAGCATGATGTTTCCACCCCCATGCTTTATAGTAGGTATGGTGTTCTTTGGATGCAACTCGGCATTCTTTCTCCTCCAAACACGACGAGTAGAGTTTTTACCAAAAAGTTCTATTTTGGTTTCAATCCTCTTCTGGATCATCCAAATGCTCTCAGGCAAACTTCAGACGGGCCTGCACATGTACTGGTTTAAGCAGAGGGACACGTCTGGCACTGCAGGATTTGAGTCCCAGGCGGCGTAGTGTGTTACTGATGGTAGCCTTTGTTACTTTGGTCCCAGCTCTCTGCAGGTCACTCACTAGGTCCCCCCGTGTGGTTCTGGGATTTTTACTCACCGTTCTTGCGATCATTTTGAACCCACGGGGTGAGATCTTGCGTGGAGCCCCAGATTGAGGGACATTATCAGTGGGCTTGTATGTCTTCCATTTTCTAATAATTGCTCCCACAGTTGATTTCTTCACACCAAGCTGCTTACCTATTGCAGATTCAGTCTTCCCAGCCTGGTGCAGGTCTACAATTTTGTTTCTGGTGTCCTTTGACAGCTCTTTGGTCTTGGCCATAGTGGAGTTTGGAGTGTGACTGTTTGAAGTTGTGGACAGATGTCTTTTATATTGATAACGAGTTCAAACAGGTGCCATTAATACAGGTAATGAGTGGAGGACAGAGGAGCCTCTTACAGAAGAAGTTACAGGTCTGTGAGAGCCAGAAATCTTGCTTGTTTGTAGGTGACCAAATACTTATTTTCCACCATAATTTGCAAATAAATTCTTTAAAATCAGACAATGTGATTTTCTGGATTTTTTTTTCTCATTTTGTCTCTCATAGTTGAGGTATACCTATGATGAAAATTACAGGCCTCTCTCATCTTTTTAAGTGGGAGAACTTGCACAATTGGTGGCTGACTAAATACTTTTTTGCCCCACTGTATAAATGGTGCATATGCATAAAAATGTTGCGTACTCCCGTTTCCACTCTCAAATCACGATGTATAAAACCTAAACTTGGCATAAAGCCACGCACATTTTCACGGTAGCTCAAACCCTGCCGTATGCAAATCTTCCGCTTGGTTTTGCAATCTGGCGTCACCCAGCGTCAAAGCAGTGCTTTTGTTCCTGTGTGGTTTCCCTTTCTTTTTTAGTTCCACATCCCTGACATGGCTTTATAAATACACAGAAATTAACCGCATTTGTTTATTAGATTAAGGCATCTGATTGTAATTAACCTGTAACAATATAATGGTCCACAGAATGGTCAAACTATTCTAAATACCATAGCTGCTTTAGTGTTGTTACTCTCACTGCACCTTCTTCTTCTTTCAGCTGCTCCCGTTAGGGGTTACCACAGCGGATCATCTTTTTCCATATTACTGTAACTGCACCACTCGGAGTATTTATCCCACTGTATCTGATTGTGGAATTACAGCTCTACACCAGCTGATCAGAAAGAGAATTATCAGTATACAGCATCAAGCACACTCTGCCTCCGCCATGCGCACAGTCTATTGAACTTCTCTCATATGACAAAGATCCCAAGATCTATAAAAGCACTCAATCAGTCCATTAAGTGCTCCTTGTAGAACTGTTTGTACTTATAAGTACAAATACCTCACTGTAAACTTGCACTACAGTAATAATACTGCACAACCTGAGCCACTTAAGCGCATGTTTACATATGATAATGATATCATTTTAAGATGAAATGCAGCAAAACATGTTTATTATATTATACAGATAAAATGTTAACATCATTTAAATAATCTATATTGTTAATTATTAAACATGTGAGGACATGGTGTCACAGCGCTAGCAAGTTCAGGGATTGTTCCTGCCTCGTGCTGTATTCTTGCTGGGGCTGGCGAGACACTGGAAGGATAGATGGATAGAATAATTAAACATGTACTACGAAGATATTTCAATGTTCCTTAAAAGTTTTGAATAATCAACGTTCTAAGCTTACAAATGGCTTAACATCTATTACTGAGGCGGATTGTGTGGCAATTGGGTATTTGGAGAAAGAAAAGGAAGGACAGGAATTGGGGGTTCAGAAAGAGACAGTACTGCTGCAATAAATTATTAAATCGAAGGCCGCGCACGGCACAGCAAGAATCTTGAGTGAGGCAGGAACAATCTCTGGGTGGGGCACCAGTTCATCACTATCACTGTGCCACCGTGTTCCCATGTTTAATAACAGGCTTTAATTCCTATCATCATGAAAATGATATCAAGTATACATCTCAGTATTTAATTATTCAGAGAGCTGTAATATCATGAATGTAATGGATTCTGTGTCCTGTCAGAGGAAGAGAAAGCCCGTTTAAGAAGCACGTAGTGATTCACACATATAGAGCACATAAAAGACCACAAAGAAAACAAAGCATTTACTTTAGTTACGGTGGGATTTGAGAAACTCATAAATTAAACGATTTTAAGATGAAGTTTATGATGCTCTACTTTAATGACAAAATAAACTATGTGATTAAAGTGGATGTTTAGAGATTAAAGTTGACATTTCGAGCTTTTCTCTCACTGTGTCCCTATTTTTTTTTCTTTTCTCTATTCCTTAATAAGCTTTCATATGACACTCAGACAGTGGGCTACAACTCGTCTTTTCAGGGCGACCTTGATATCAGACAACTTCTTTTTTATTTCGGGCACTGTGCAACTTTGTGAACTTGAGCTTTCGAGTTTCTCCGACACTCTATGTCACTCGATCAACTTTCTTTTGTTGTTTATACCACTGTTTAAATCAGCAAATAGTAAGTTTTTCTTTGCCTCCACTTGGTATTTGCGGAAATTCTTCTATTTCCCACCATGCTTTTGCCATTGCCTTTTCACAGAACACTGAGCTTAAGGGCTATTGATATTAATTTGCAAAATTCTGGTAGGAGTCTGGGAGTGGCAGCAGGCCCGTGCACGTGCGTTACTTTTCACACTAACTGGGATTTATGTAGCAGAAGAATGTGGAAGCTGGCGAACACACAGATTTATGCATCTAGATTTTTTTGTGCGTATGCACATTTCCGCTTTTGTCCATACGCGTGTTTTAGTGTGAATTATACGTACGCCGTTATGCATGAGGCCCCAGGTGAGCACAAGAATAAGAGAACCAGAGCAGAGGTAACTCCAAATGGGGAGGTTGAGCAAATAGTAAACTTTTATTCAGTCATTATAGATTTTAACATCCTTAAATGTTCCTAATGTGCCTTAAAAAGTGAAAGCAAATAAAAAAGAAATTGGGTCTGCAAATCTGAGATACAAGCTGTCCATCTAAGGAGCTAACACAACTGAATGTGCGAGGATTTTCTGTCTCTTAATGGCTGTGTGGCTGTGTTTGTTTTGCTTTTCTTCTTTCCTGGGTCTTCTCTTCAATTCAGCATCTGATGACTCTGTAAAGCTTGTCAGGACCAAGTTGAACACCTCAAGCCCTTCTCTGTCTAATATCATTTTCACAGACTGTATCACTACACATCTATGCACAAAGATAACCAATGGTTCAAGAGCTTTGCTTTTACACATGTAGAAAGTCCAAAAAATGGCGATTTCAACTTGACCCTTCTTAAAAACTGAATTGTGCTGTTTAAATTTTTGACCTTCTGTATTGTCTTGGTAGAGTATTATATTGCTCTACTTTCCCCTTTTGTATTAATAATAAGTAGCCTTTGTCAGAATGCCTCAAATCTCCCAGACTTACCACTGTTTATCAGGTATTGTACCATATAACTTCTCCCACCTTCCCTCCTACATCTATAACCTCAGGCAATTAGGTGTAGTAAAAGACAAGCAGGACTTAAGTTGCAATTTAAACAATGTATTATTGATAATATTAATAAATAATTAGAATATGCAAAGTACATTTGAATATTGGCAACCATACAACCTGATAAAATGGTGATGTGTAGTATCAGGCGGCACACAGATTTGTTACTTAGTTAAAATGTTGCTAGTTAAGGCATCATTTTGTGGTCAGCTTTCTTTAGAACAGGCCGCAAACCTGTTTCAATATGGCTGCCGAGCTTTGCTCTCCGTTGTGTTGTCCTTTCAGTTCATAGTGTGAGATGCTCCTTCATCAGATGTTAGTAACAGAGAGAGAGTGAGGTTAAGCAAGCAGATTTATAGATGTTCTGTCCAACCCCTAGAGCCAATAGGACGTTATGGTACTTAAAGGCCTCTGATACAAGCCAATTCCAAACAGCCATACTTCAGACCAGTGGGGGAACAGAAAACATCTTAACACCTGCCATCCCCCAAAACCATATGTTAAGGTAAAGCTTGGCAGTTAGGCAGCCTGGCTTTCTTACGGGGGTTGAAAGACTTTTGCAGAGAAACACTGGCCAAACTGGTTTCAGGCACTTCCTCCAAATCCTGTCATAAAATTCAAAGAGACTCATTCCCAAAAGGCAGGGGCAAACATGAATGCTTCTCACTAATGTAACACCAATATCACATTGCTTTGCCTAAATTACAAATAAAGACACACAAAATATTTATCAACTTGTATCTAAAACACCTTCTAAATCCTACTTGTCTGATTTTCTGACTGCAGAAAAATGGCCCTCTGTCTGTAGCAGCAGGTCCTCCTTGGAAAGCACACTTACAGTTAAAGCATACAGTAATAATTAAAATAAAAAATAAAATGTCTATATTCCTGTGAACAATTTAAAGAATGTGATATAAAACATATTAAATCACTTTACACTCTGTCATATTTGATCTTTTTATGCTTTGTTCTGGGCGGCACGGTGGCGCAGTGGGTAGCGCTGCTGCCTCGAAGTTGGGAGACCTGGGGACCCGGGTTCACTTCCCGGGTCCTCCCTGCGTGGAGTTTGCATGTTCTCCCCGTGTCTGCGTGGGTTTCCTCCCACAGTCCAAAGACATGCAGGTTAGGTGGATTGGCGATTCTAAATTGGCCCTAGTGTGTGCTTGGTGTGTGGGTGTGTTTGTGTGTGTCCTGTGGTAGATTGGCACCCTGCCCGGGATTGGTTCCTGCCTTGTGCCCTGTGTTGGCTAGGATTGGCTCCAGCAGACCCCCTTGACCCTGTGTTCGGATTCAGCGGGTTGGAAAATGGATGGATGGATGGATGTTTTGTTCTGTCCTTGATTGTTGCAACAACGCTACAAAGACAAATTCCTCACCACATTAGTGCAACCGACCAATAAAGAGAATTCTGGGAAGGGAGACACTTCAACAACTTCATCAGAGGAGCGGATTGTGTAACCTGCAAACCGTCAACCTGTGGTTAGGGGAAATGAAGAGCCGTCAAGGGAATAAATAAAGTAAAGCTGAGTGCAAACTGGAGAAACCTGAGACGAGAACTGACACCAGAGAGCAAAGTCAAGGAATTTAACACAAAATGACTTCAGCTGTGTGTGTTTATATAATGGCATTTCACCTGACACAGACATCACAATCAGGAAATACGATGAGCTGAATCAAATTTAGGATCTGAGTGGACAGCATTGTCTGGGATTAGTGACATTACTTGACATAAAGATCTTTCATGTGTTTGAAATCAACATGCTGAGGTTTATCTAAACACACGAATATGAAGCGTCCGGTATTTGTTAATGATCACTTAACTTGTGTTCAAATCCTCACTAAAGCATTCCTTTTAAAGATATAAATACGAGTACACAGAAATCAGCGCACACCTCTGTATTGTGTCGTTAGAATTTTAAATGTCTTACCAAGATAACTGAACACTTTCTGTGTATGAAGCTGCAGGAGGCATTGTACTTTAGAAGAACCCTGCAGCCATTTGACAAATGAAACAGAAAGCCTGAACAATTTGTGTTTTGTCTATCATAAGGAATCAATATGTGCTAATGAAGTATTTAAAGTGCATCCGGAAAGTATTCCCAGCGCATCACTTTTTCCACATTTTGTTATGTTACAGCCTTATTCCAAAATGGATTAAATTCATTGTTTTCCTCAGAATTCTACACACAACACCCCATAATGACAACGTGAAAAAAGTTTACTTGAGGTTTTTGCAAATTTATTAAAAATAAAAAAATTAAGAAAGCACATGTACATAAGTATTCACAGCCTTTGCCGTGAAGCTCGAAATTGAGCTCAGGTGCATCCTGTTTCCCCTGATCATCCTTGAGATGTTTCTGCAGCTTCATTGGAGTCCACCTGTGGTAAATTCAGTTGGTTGGACATGATTTGGAAAGGCACACACCTGTCTATATAAGGTCCCACAGTTGACAGTTCATGTCAGAGCACAAGCCAAGCATGAAGTCAAAGGAATTGTCTGTAGACCTCCGAGACAGGATTGTCTCGAGGCACAAATCTGGGGAAGGTTACAGAAAGATTTCTGCTGCTTTGAAGGTCCCAATGAGCACAGTGGCCTCCATCATCCGTAAGTGGAAGAAGTTCGAAACCACCAGGACTCTTCCTAGAGCTGGCCGGCCATCTAAACTGAGCGATCGGGGGAGAAGGGCCTTAGTCAGGGAGGTGACCAAGAACCAGATGGTCACTCTGTCAGAGCTCCAGAGGTCCTCTGTGGAGACAGAAGAACCTTCCAGAAGGACAACCATCTCTGCAGCAATCAACCAATCAGGCCTGTATGGTAGAGTGGCCAGATGGAACCCAATCCTTAGTAAAAGGCACATGGCAGCCCACCTGGAGTTTGCCAAATTGCACCTGAAGGACTCTCTGACCATGAGAAAGAAAATTCTCTGGTATGATGAGACAAAGATTGAACTCTTTGGTGTGAATGTCAGGCGTCACGTTTGGAGGAAACCTGGCACCATCCCTACAGTGAAGCGTGGTGGTGGCAGCATCATGCTGTGGGGATGTTTTTCAGCGGCAGGGACTGGGAGACTAGTCAGGATAAAGGGAAAGATGACTGCAGCAATGTACAGAGACATCCTGGATGAAAACCTGCTCCAGAGCGCTCTTGACCTCAGACTGGGGCGACGGTTCATCTTTCAGCAGGACAACGACCCTAAGCACACAGCAAAGATATCAAAGGAGTGGCTTCAGGACAATTCTGTGAATGTCCTTGAGTGGCCCAGCCAGAGCCCAGACTTGAATCCGATTGAACATCTCTGGAGAGATCTTAAAATGGCTGTGCACCGACGCTTTCCATCCAACGTGATGGAGCTTGAGAGGTGCTGCAAAGAGGAATGGGCCAAACTGGCCAAGGATAGGTGTGCCAAGCTTGTGGCGTCATATTCAAAAAAACTTGAGGCTGGAATTGCTGGCAAAGGGGCATCGACAAAGTATTCAGCAAAGGCTGTGAATACTTATGTACATGGGATTTCTGTTTTTTTATTTTTAATAAATTTGCAAAAACCTCATGTAAACTTTTTTCACGTTGTCATTATGGGGTGTTGTGTGTATAATTCTGAGGAAAAAAATGAATGTAATCCATTTTGGAATAAGGCTGTAACATAACGAAATGTGGAAAAAGTGATGAAGCGCTGTGAATACTTTCTGGATGCACTGTATCTGAGCATAAATAATAAGAATAAAAGGCTGAGAGAAACTACAGGGCTGAAAAGTGAGGAAGTTTAATGACAGCTTCAGAAACCCAAGAGCAGAACTTGACATCAGGGAGAAAAAGAAAGGTGATGTTCATCCCACTGAAGAGTATTCAAAGTCATCACTAATACCATCGCGCGGTTGAGTTCATGAACGGCATTAAAATAGTCCTCAGGATTTGCATATCCCATGACAGCCTGTGTTATGGACAATCTCGCACAACCTTCTTCTGTATTTCACAAACAATCCTTCTGAGTTAATTGGTGTATCAAACACACAAATGAGTTTAAGCAGCTGCAGCTCATCCCAAAGAGCACAGACTCTTCTAAGGATCTTTTCCATAAGTAATCATCGTTGATAAGGCCCCTCGCTCTGGCAGCCTCCATGAATGATCTATAGACCACCTCTTTAATTGATCTAAGGTCCTCAAGCTCCTTTATTTATTTATTTATTTGTACTTTTATTGAATTTATTTAAAGCATGTAACACTCCATACAATCAAGTCAAACTTAATAAAACTAAATTCAATTCATCCCCCACCCTTGAGAAAGAGAGGAAGGCCAACAGCCAGAATGAAACTTTAAGAGTAGAAAAGAGGGAAAAGAATCCTTTATGACAATTTAAATGCTTATTCTAAAATGTTATGGGTCAAATCCTGCCAGGTTTTAAAAAAACAGATCCTCTAAGTGAGACTTTGACTTTTTCCAATTTCAAATATTATATAACATCAGTTACCCACCTGACTTAACAGAGGTGGCCTGGGATTCGTTCAGTTGAGTAAGATATGTCTACATTCATGCTAGTAGTGAAGTAAAGGCGATCACAGTTTGTGTGTCCTTCTCCACTTGAAGCCCCTCTGTGAGCCCACCACACACAGCTGTTAGTGGATTAGGAGGGATTGTGACATCAAGGCTGTCTCATAGACATTTCAAGATTTTGGTCCAGAATGATGTTAATTTCTTGCTCACCCAAAACATATGGACCAGTGAGGCTTGAGCTCGATTGCAGTGTTCGCAGGTTGGATCTTGCCCTGGAAACATTTTGGACAATTTTAAAAATGATAGATATGCTCAATAAAAAAAAAAAATAAAGTTGAATAATTGACTGCTTTGCACATATGAAGTGAGAATGAATTCTCTGCATGGCTGCCTTCCACTCCTTTTCTGAAATGTTGAGTGAGAGATCCTTTTCCCACTATACTCTGGGATCTTTAAAAGAAAGGGACTTTAAAATGTTTTTATATATTATAGAAATGCTGAGTCCTCAAGACTGATCAATATCTCTTCTAGAATAGAAATAGCTGGGAGGTGAGGAAAATTAGCCAAATTTTGTTTAGAATTTGAAGATAGTGGAAAAATTGTGTTGATGGGAAACTAAATTTAGAGTGTAATTGTTAATAGCATGCAAAAACATTCTTTATATATAAATCTCTAAATGATTGGATCCTATATGTTTTCCAAACATTAAAAACTGTGTAAGTTTGAGAGGGTGGAAAAAGATGGTCATCATGTAGAGGTGCCACAGATAAAATATTCTCTAACTTGAAGTGTTTCCTACATTGGTTCCATATTCTGAGTGAGTGAAGGACAATTGGGTTGTTAGTATATTGGCGATGACTTGTACTTACTGGGGTACAAAGCAAGGAATATAAAGAAGTTCTGCAGGATTTCACTTCTATTGCAGCCCAAGCTAGTTTGTGTTCATCTATTTGTGTCAATGTCCAGGTTTTTATAGCTTGAATGTTTGTCGCCCAGTAATAAAACTGAAAATTGGGTAGAGCCATGCCACCTTCTGCTTTAGCTCATTGTGGGGTCACCCTTCAGATGTGTGGATATTTTGAATTCCAAATAAATGAGATTATGATTGAATCTAATTTCTTAAAAAAAGTACTAGTTAATGTAGATGGGGATATTTTGAAACAGAAACAGAACCTTAGGAGGGATATTCATCTTGATAGTGTTAATTTTCCCTGCTAAAGTAAGATGGAGGGCAGACCATCTATGCACGTTTTGTTTAATTTTATCCATGCAAACAGCAAAAATTTGTTGAAAAACAGCTTTATATTTACTTGTGATGTTTATCCCTAGATATTTCAACTGATCTGCAATGATAAAAGGGAAGGTGTGCAATCTAATGCTGTTTGCTAGAGAATTCAATGGAAAAAGTAAACTTTTGTTCAAATTAATTTGGAGTCTACATATCTTTTGAAAGTCTGTAAACGGTGTTAGGACTGTAGGCACAGTATTTTGTGGGTCTGATATATACAGTATCATATAATCTGCATATAGAGAAACTTTCTGTTCTTCTCTGATAATCCCCTTTATCTCATAAGCATATCGACAGTGAACTGCCAGTGGCTCAATGGCGATTGCAAAAAGCAGTGGTGACAAGGGGCATCCTTGTCTAGTACCGCGTTCTAGTTTGAATTAGTCTGAATTAATGTTGTTAACACGAACTGAAGCTTCTGGACTGTTATACAGTACAATTGTTTGATCCATGCACATATGTTTGGGCCGAACCCAAATTTCTCCAATGTAGTGAAATGGTAGTTCCATTCAGTCATATCAAATGCTCTTTTTGCGTCCAAAGATAATAAGATCTCTGTAGTGTTGGACTTTATGGGTGAATATATTTAATTAAACGGGTGTTGGAAATTGGGAGCTAAGTATCTACCTTTAATAATTCCGGTTTGATCTTGTGATATTACTGAAGGGAGCACTTTCTCAATCCTTCTAGCTAGGACTTAGAAGAGTATCTTAACATCATTATTCAGAAGTGAGATTAGCCTGTATGATGAACATTGTAATAAGTCCTTATTCTTTTAGGAAAACCAGTGATTAATGCTGTTTTTAAAAGTTTGAGGTGGAATTTTATTGTCTCTGGCATATGTGAAAGATGTTAATAAAAGGGGAGCTAACTTGATAACTAACTTGATGCATATAACAAATGTCCATTCTGGTTGTTTTATAGGACATCTGCTGATTTCTTAGTCATCTCTTAGTCATCTTTCAGGACATTTTGTTGTTCACTTGTCCTTTATCTGGTTTCCTGATGAGCCTGCAGAGGTTTCTGACATTTATTAACCCTTTATGCTATTTCTTTAAGATGAATGCTATGCTACCCTAAAATGATTTTTCCACACACTCAATAAATCTTTAACCACAATATTTACACTGACCACCCAGACTACACTACAGTGGACCCCTACAATCCCTACGTCATAATTTAATTCAATCTTGTGAGTTGTAGTAAGATTTTGGGCTCCCCTGTCCCAATGTCTTCACACCCTCTAACACTGAACATCACACTCTAGTCTGGCTCTGGTTGTTTCTGGTGTCTCCTGGGCCTGCACTGCTGCACTGGCCGTGGTATTCTTATGATTTCACTCTCCATGTTCCTCTGGGGTTTGTACTGCCCGAGTATTGTGTGTTCACAGACGTCCTTAATAATTTACACACGCATATTCCTCAGACAACTCATCATCCCTGGTTTGGTGCAACACATCTTGATTTCTTTTGCCCCAGACTTCCTTAGGTTTGAGTTTTTTGTGCTGTCTCAGTCAGTCAGTCATTGTCCAACATACTATATCCTAACACAGAGTCACGGGAGTCTGCTGGAGTCAATCCCAGCCAGCACAGGGTGCAAGGCAGGAACAAATCCCAGGCAGGCTGCCAGCCTGCCGCAGCTGTTGGAATGCGTTTTTGTAATTTAGGTAGCAAAAAAAGTGCATTGCATTTGTCATTTCAACAGATGGTGCATCACAAACATTAACAGTTCTTTTACTAATTCCATTCCAAATATCTTATAACAGAGATAGAACAACCTGACCGACACAGAGATACACAGAAAAACAGACAGATACTTCAAATGTCTTGTTATATGCCATTTATTACAACCATCTGTTGGAATAACAAATGTGATGAGTTGTATTACGACAAATGCTTGTGATGCACCATATGTTGGAATGACAGGGACATGGTAATCAGACAGACACACAGATATGCAGACACACAGAATCTTTCCATTTATTAAGGTAGATAAGCTGATTTCTGTCCGTCTGGCAGTTACTCTCTGTTGGATGTATTCAGCGTTAAGGTTGTGCAGTGCTGTGTGTCTGCCCCATTGCTATGTCTCTGTGATATGCCATTTAGTACAGGATTTGTACAATCAGTGTTAATGTTTGTTATACGCCATCTATTGGAATGGCAAATACAATGCATTTTATAACTAAAAATGTTTACGAAGTGCCATCTTTTGGAATGACAGAGACAAAGCAAGTGGATGAACAGGACACACAGAAAGTGTAATTAAGGTGGATATAATGGGCTGTCCTGCTGTTTTGTGGACAGGAAAATTTTTGTACGGAACGGTGATGATCTTTGGACTGACAGTTGGGAAATCTGCTGTACACATCAGGGCGCTATATAACCTGACATTCTCTTAAACATCTTAATGGCTTCTGAATGAGTCCATTATAATAATTAAGTCTTTCTCCTAAGCAGTACATTCAAGTTTAAGACTTCTCATTGTGTATTAAGACCGGAGGGTGTGTTCCAACTACAGAGGGATCACACTCCTCAGCCTCCCTGGAAAAGTCTATTCGGGGGTTCTGAAGAGGAGGTCCCGTTGGAGAGTCGAGCCTCGGATTCAGGAGGAACAGTGTGGTTTTCGTCCTGGTCACGGAACAGTGGACCAGATCTACACCCTTAGCAGGGTCCTGGAGGGTGCATGGGAGTTTGCCCAACCAGTCTACATGTGTTTTGTGGACTTGGAAAAGGCATTCGACCGTGTCCCTCTGGGAATCCTGTTGGGGGTACTCCGACAGTATGGGGTACCGGACCCCCTGATAAGGGCTGTTCGGTCCCTGTACGATCGGTGCCAGAGCTTGGTCCGCATTGCCAGCAGTAAGTCAAACCCGTTTCCAGTGAGAGTTGGACTCCGCCAGGGCTGCCCTTTGTCACCAATTCTGTACATAACTTTTATGGACCGAATTTCTAGGCGCAGCCAGGGCGTTGAGGGGGTCCGGTTTGGTGGACTCAGGATTGGGTCACTGCTTTTTGCAGATGATGTTGTCCTGTTTGCTTCATCAGGCCGTGATTCTTCAGCTCTCTCTGGATCGGTTCGCAGCCGAGTGTGAAGGCTGGGATGGGAATCAACACCTCCAAATCTGAGACCATGGTCCTCAGCCGGAAAAGGGTGGAGTGCCCTCTCAGGGTTGGTAGCGAGATCCTGCCCCAAGTGGAGGAGTTCAAGTATCTCGGGATCTTGTTCACGAGTGAGGGAAGAATGGAGCGTGAGATCGACAGGTGCGGCATCAGCAGTAATGCGGGCTCTGTATCGGTCTGTCATGGTGAAAAAGGAGCTGAGCCGTAAGGCAAAGCTCTCAATTTACCCGTCGATCTATGTTCCTACCCTCACCTATGGTCATGAGCTATGGGTAGTGACCGAAAGAACGAGATCGCGAATACAAGCGGCTGAAATGAGTTTCCTCCGCAGGGTGTCTGGGTTCTCCCTTAAAGACAGGGTGACAAGCTCAGTCATCCGGAAGGGGCTCAGAGTAGAGCCGCAGCTCCTCCGCATCGAGAGGAGTCAGATGAGGTGGCTTGGGTATCTGATCAGGATGCCTCCTGGACGCCACCCTGGTGAGGTGTTCTGGGCAAATCTAACTGGGAGGAGGCCCTGGGGAAGACTCAGGACACGCTGGAGGGACTATGTCTCTCAGCTGGCCTGGGAACGCCTCGGGATTCCTCCGTTAGAGCTAGAAGAAGTGGCCAGGGAGAAAGAAGTCTGTGCATCTCTGCTCAAGCTGCTGCCCCCGCGACCCAATCTCAGATAAGCGAAAGAGGATGGATGGATGGATGGATGGATGGATGGATGGATGGATGGATGGATGGATGGATGGTTGGATTGGGTACTAAAGCCTAACATTTTTAGTTCTTGTGAAGACTTGCAAGTGTCCGATGATGGGTGGGTTCCCTTTGCAGAGTTGCTTTATGACCTAAAGCCCGCTGACCTGCTGTCCCCCAAAATGCACTGCACTATGTGGACTAATGACATAAATATATGACAAGTGACACTACAAGGTGCTTCAGTAACAGAAGGAGAGATGAGGGGACCAGACATGAAGTTTGTATTAACAGACTACTAGTGTGTCACGTATGAACTCTTGTGTGGTGAGGACCACTTCACTGTTTGTGTCGATGAGAAGGGAATGACAACAATACAACGCACAAACTCCTGTAAAGTTGTACGTCTGCCATCACTGAGCAGCTGCTGCCAATTGTTCAATCAAAACTGAACTTGTATGATGGAGATGGCGGTCCTTTTGTATTTTCTATTGAACTGTTCATACCTTCTGTTGAAAAACATCACTTGATGTTACTCTAATACATTATGAATTTAATAAAAGTGTAATATTAACATAAAATAGTGAATATAAGTGTGAAAATATCACAGGATATTGTTCTGGAGAGATCTTGACATCATTTCTATCTTTATTAAGAACTTTAATTGTTCTTATAGTGATATCGGCTAACAGACTCATGCAGTGCGCGGTGCTTCTCGGTGCTTCAAAACCGACAGACGCAGTCATTTAGTTTTGTTTGATATAAAGTTACAAATCAGTTAAACAGCAAATGTCTTCAAAATACAAAGCACATCAGTGAGCGCTGCTGCATTTGAATTCTGAGAGTTTACCTGCCACTGCCACAGAGAAATGCATGTTGTGTGTTTGATGATTTAAGAAAAGAAAGACGTGCAGTAAATCAGACAAAGACAATCAGCACAACGTCAGACTGACAGAGAACAACGGGGGGAATACTGTTTGGAATTTAATGTGAGGGTCCGGAAAAGACAAAAACACACAGCTGTTACTGTACACTGTATGTGTGAGTGTGTGAGTGTGTGTGTGTGTGTGGGGGGGGGGGGGGCCTCTCAGGAGCACAGGGTGGTCCAGCACACTCCATGGGGGAGTCAGAGGGGCTCTGAGCAGCACAGCACAGGATGGAGTGTCAGACCACCACTGGGCACAACCTCAGCTCATCTGAACCTGCTGATTTAATGTGCTGCTCGCTGTGATGAGGAAAGAAAGTCAAAGTGACTGAGAACAAAAAAACAAAAACAGCAGACAGAGGAGAAGAAGGAAACTGCAGAGAGCCAGCAGCTGGACCACTGTGGAGCTGTGAGGAGAGACCACCGCAGCCCTGAGCGGCTCCTGACAAACAAATATAATGAAGACATCTGAGATTTGATGAACTCATTAGTGAGTAAGAACTGAAATGAACAAACAAACATCCTGAGAGAATTTGTGAAGCAAACACAGCAGAGAGACGCCTCATGTGAATTACGTCAGCTGAGAGAATATGGCAGTCGCAGGGCCTCAGTGTATAAACATCTCAGTGAGCAGGCAGGACGACTCAGTCAGGGACACACATGGAGTGGAATGGACTGAAAGTTGGACGTTGCTTTCCTCACAGTAATACATCTTGTCGTAAACTGATTTATGAAACTGAAGTTTATGGAGTTTATTATATTTTCTCGTGTGTTTTGTTTTTATCGACAGTCTGTGGAAATCTTCTTGTCATCATTTCTATTTCTCATTTTGTTCAGCTGCACACGCCAACTAATCTTCTGATCCTTTCTCTCGCAGCGGCTGATTTCTTTACAGGTTTCTTTGTGATGCCCTTTTTTTTGATTGGTCTGATTGATGGTTGCTGGTACTTTGGAGTTATTTGTTGTTATTTATATCAGGTACTTGCAAATATTCTTAATACTGTAGTTGTATATAATGTTGCTTTAATATCCATTGATCGCTACATTGCTGTCTGCCATCCTTTCTTTTACAGCTCAAAAATAACTTTGATTGTTGCAAAGATCAGCATTGCTGTAGTGTGGCTGTCTGCACTTTTAATTACACTCATACTTTTATGTCTTAGTGATATTGTAACAGAGCGATGTGATGGAGCTTGTTTTGTATTCACGTATACTGAAGTGAGCATTTTTATTTTAGTTGCAACTTTTTTTATTCCTTATTTCCTAATGATTGGTTTTTATATAAGAATATTTGTAGTTGCAAGAAGCCATTCAAGAGCCATCAACTGTATGATAGAAAAGAGACAAACTGAGGAGTTGAGTGACAGAAAAATATCAAAACCGTCTGAAAGAAAAGCCGCAAAAACATTAGGAGTAATCGTGGGGGCTTTTATTATCTGCTGGCTGCCTGTTTATATGTACAATCTTTTTGCTGATATTAATACCCTAGTCACACGTATCATCAGGAATGTCTTTGTGTTGGTAAGTGAAGTGAACTTTGGTGTTAATCCAATTCTTTACGCTTTTCTTTATTCCTGGTTCAGAAAAGCACTTAAAATAATCCTGACGTGTAAAATATTTAGTCCAGCTTCTTCAGTGCTCAATTTACTGTAAATGGTAAAGAAAATAAAAATGTAATTTTCTGAACTTAGATGTTTTAAATTATTTGTAAATTATGCCTTTGCTCATTTTTCATATAAGCAGTGCAATACCTGGACGTATTTCTTAACAATACAATCATTTCATATTCACTGTATTGTTGTGAAGGCTGTTTCTGTTAAAATTGTACTTTATTCATGTAGAGTGTACACTGTTTATGATTATTACTTATTTCACCACAGTTATTTTCATATCAAATCTTCTCCTTATTTGAATGTGTAATAAACAGCACTGAAAACTTTAGAGACTCCTGGCAATTCATAGAAACACTTCAGGGTTTCTTGTTGACTTTTTTATTTTTTTTAACATTGTATAATCATTATTGCTATTTCCATTATTTTAGGCAAGAATTATTTATTTCAATATGAATTAAGTAAAGTGCTAAATTTTACCCAATATCTGGAAACATAAAAATCTTTAAACATCTGCAGTTACAATTTACATAGACTTTCAGATTTCACAACTAAAAACTCCACAGCAGAGCTCAGACGACAGCCGACATTCTGTTCAGCTTTGATCAGACGGTGGAGATTTGTTTTAGAGTCCAATTCTGTGAAATGTTCCTTTATTGTTTTACTTTTGTATCAAATTAAACACTTCATTTTATTGTGAAGTTAATGTTTCCTATTCCTGCACTTTAATCCGCACTCCTCCTCACTAAGACAGCAGATAACAGACGAGTGCAGACGGAGCAGTCGGCCTTCACTCCTCACACTGCTGGCTCACTAAATGACACTGATGTGACTGTGAGGAACTGAAATGGACGACTGAGAAGGTCAAATGAGGTTTGATGTCCAAAATTAAATGTAGGATATGTTCCTTTAGACTGACATTTGTTAATATTTGTGTGCTCAATTCTATTAAAACAGAGAAACTTAAACCTTTAAAACAGTGATCATTAATAAAGACCTGACACTTGATATCCGTGTGTTTAGATAAACCTCAGCGTGTTGATTTCAAACACATGAAAGTTCTTTGTGTCAAGTCGTGTCACTAATCCCAGACAATGCTGTGACTGTCACTCAGATCCTAAATTTGATTCAGCTCATCGTATTTCCTGATTGTGATGTCTGTTCAGGTGAAATGCCATTATATAAACACACACAGCTGAAGTCATTTTGTGTTAAATTCCTTGACTTTGCTCTCTGGTGTCAGTTCTCGTCTCAGGTTTCTCCTTTTTGCACTGAGTTTTATTTTATTTATTCCCCTGACGTCTCTTCTTTTCCCTAACCACATGCTGACGAGTTGCAGGTTACACAATCCATTACACTGATGAAGTTGTTGAAGTGTCTCCCTTCCCAGAATTCTATTTATTGTCCAGATGCACTAATGTGGACAAGTAATTTTTTTTGGATGTATTGATGCAACACACAAGGAGAGAACAAAATAAAAAACATCAAACATAACACATTTTAATGTGATTTTATTATCTTTTATATCATGTACTTGGTATCAAGGCCACGAGTGAACCGACGTTGGCAATAACTCCACCCAGGAAGGTCAGGCCTGATTTGCTCTTAGAACTTCAATGTTAATTTCGGCAAACATCAGCATCTTTTAAAAGTCTCATTAGCCGCAGCTGCTCATCTCATACAGAACACAATTAATACTTCAGAGAACAGCATTGTGCTCAATTCTATAAAAACAGAGAAGCTTAAACGTTTGATAAAGAAACCATTAGCTTAAACTTCAACAAAACCTTTATTAATTTCCATATGGATCGAAATAACTTGCTGCCTGTGCACACTGTTTAATAATATTTTAAATAATTGTTATAAAGTTCTTTTTCAAGCCACCTTTACATGATTTAGATTTTTTCATCTTTATTATCCTCACTGCTATCCCATCTAGTAGTTTGCTGCACTAAAGTATTTTTGTATAAAATATTCATGCAGACATTTTCTTCTTTATTTCATTATCGTGGTTGAAGTTGTCTCTTTAGCAGTTTTTAGTGATTCTACGATGGTGGATGTGAGATTTGCTGTTATTTCTCTGTCATTATCAGTAAATAATTAAAACTATTGTGATATATTGTGGAAGAAATTGACTGGCAGCCCATACTGGGTACTAAAACACCAGCAGTAGAAAGGCGTCAGTCAGTCTTCTTTATCATGAAGTCTGACCAGAGGAGCACAAGCACCTTATTCCAAGTGTGACCAAGGAGGGCCGCCTGTCTCACTCTGTTCACACACTTCATTCATTAGATCACAATGCCAAGGAGTTCATCACATATTCAGAAAACCTTTAAGGCTTTGGACTTCACACCCTGAGGCTGTGGGTTCAAATCCCCCCACTGACGCTGTGTGCCCCTCAGTAAGTCACTTCACCATCCTGGGCACCAACTGGACAAAGAAAAGAAAAGCAGCCAATCGTATCTGAAATGTTGTAAGTCACTTTGGATAAAAGCATCAGCCACATAAATAAATATAAATGTTAACCTGATTGGTTATTCCAGTTGCTAACAGGACGTCACCAAACATCGAGACCTTAGATGGTCACGCGGCCCACTCGGCTGATTGACTGTCCTGTTAACTCAGGAGTCTGTGACTGTTTAGGTGTTTTTAGAAGTTCACTCCGCACATGACAGGCACATCCATGTCGTTCTCAGTCCTTTGGGTGACTTTATGTTTCCTTCGGTTTGTCAACAGGAAACTTAGCCTGAGCAGAACAACAGAGTAAGCAGGGCACTTTAAAGATGACTTTCACTTCTTATACCAAGTGTTGCCTTTTTCTTTTCTTGCTATTTATCACTTAAAATGCCTTTTCTTAATAATTCAAACCTTTATCATAATATGCTGGGCAGAATATGAGACTCAGCACAGACCCAGCAAATCATGAAGCTGAGTTTCTTTAAACAGTGAACCTCCATCACATACTAGGAGCCCATCAAACCAAAGTTCAAGTTCAATTGTGACAATATAACAATCAACACCACACAATAAAACACATCAATAATCCATGAAGACATAAAGCCAGCACTGAGAATCAAAAGGCCGCTGAGCGACTGCCCATTCAATGTGTCCATGCAAAGCCTTCACGGCGGCCTCTCCATTCCAAAGCAGCCTGATTAATGTCTGCTGTTCTCGTGTTCTCCCTGTGGCCTGTGATGAACGAGCACCTAGTGCTTTGGTGGAGGTTTGGGGCTCTGGATTGTCCACTCCATGTCTGCTTCATCCCATCATGCTGCACCTGAGGAGACAAAATGGTCCTCTGTGGTGATGTGAGCAGCAAGCAGCTGAAATGTTTCTGAAATAACACAGTATGTTATGCAAAATCAAACAATCATTTTATGAAAACATGACTTTGTTTCTTTCAATTGTCATATGAGGTATGAGTACACCACTAAACATTGACACATAAATTGTGTTTGAAGGTATTATGGTCTGCACTGTATAAGACAATTCCTGTTGGACTCTCAGCTCCTTTATTTCTGCTCTGCTCAGCTGATGCTTTACTTGTTCCACTTTAAGAGTTGCCCCCTCATTTCAGACCCCCTTGTGTGTTTATTCAGGAGGTATTATGATGTGGTGGTCCGCACTTCTGTCCTTTTGATTTAGTGTTCTTGTTCCAGTCCTTCGCCCGGTCACTGCCGGTGTGGAATCTCCATGTTCTCTCTTTGAAAGTGTGGCTTTTACTCTTCAGGACAGCAGAAGACTTTTATTATCCCAGAGGGAAATTTGATGGCAGCAGGAATGTGTGACATTGTTAAATAGGGACAAGGAAATAATAAAAGAGACCACACATGACAGCCATTGTGGTAATCAACACACACACCATAAGACTTCTACAAGTCAGAATAACAATTTGAACAATAATAATGAAGAGCACACAATAATAATTCAGAACTCCACAGGACTCCTGTAGCTACTAGAATTCAGAAGTCTGATAGCTCTGAGATAAAAAAGGACTTCAGTCTGGGGGTCTTCACCCTTGGGACTCTAAATCAGCAGCTTGATGGCCACAAGTGACACTTTAGTGATAGAATTGAATTGGCCTTCTTCACCACTTGTTTGTGATGGCGGTCAGAGAGAGATGGCTGCTGCGGACCCCCACTTTCACTGCTCATTTCAATGTTCTTAGTCACACAGTTTTTTGTTCTTTATACTGAGATTCACCACATAACATTCATTCATTCATCTTCCACACCTGCTTATTCAAAGCAAGTCTCGCTGTAGCTGAAGCCAATCCTAGCAACCATTGGGCACAACGCAGGAACAGTCACTCCATCACATGAACACACACACACACACACACACACATAGACCCCTGAACTGACCTGATCAGATGTGTCTTATAGCAGGCGTGACTCCCACTTTCAGAGCCCAGTTTTGGTCTCCATATTTTCATTGATGTCCCCTCAGCTGAGATTTCAAACCCACCGTGTTCACAGGTCACCATCCAGGACAAACAGCTTTTCTCAGCAGAATTCACTAAAATATCTTTGTCACTGAAGGGTGAGACATGGACTAAGTGGTCTCAGAAGCAGACCCTCTCACTGCCCCCCTACATTTAAAGCACCAAAGACGTGATATTAGATATTCATTTCTCCAACTGTGTCTTCAGGATACAAAACTCACAAGAAACTTAATGTCAGTCAAACATCTCAAACGGCGTCAATAACAGCCCTTCTAGCCCTCATCATTGACTTGTAATTTATTTGTGTGCATTTAAGACAAAAATATTCTTAAATTATTCTCATAAAGAAGACATTAAGATAATGGAGAGGAGCAGCATATTGATTGGCAGGAGCAACTTAGTATTTCATTGTATTCTGTTGTAATAAATACAAGAAAAGCAGATAAAGATTTGGGGTATCATGATGAATCCCATATAATTGTCAGTTCAAAAAAAAACCACAGTGAAATAGCAATTGGTGTCTTTTCAGACGCGAGTCTCCATTTGACCGACTCCAAGGTAGAGGGGGACCCATTTTTCAATTCGGAGGACAGGAAGAGGCGGGTTCAGGTGGCCAGGAACTCAAAGTGATGTTCACTCAGGATGCGACTGTCAATCACTGCTTCTGCAGAGTAAGGAAGACAAAAATGATTATGTAACAGTGCCAGTCCCTGGCTGGAAGTGTAATTACATTTATAGTAGCCTTGAAGTTAATGAGTTGGCAACCTTAACCATGAGGTCATGTCTCCAAGAAAGCGCGTCGGTGTTGGCACGGAGGGAACCACAGCAATGTAGGACTTTCAAATTAAATGGCCAAAGGTCCAAGAACCATTGAGTGACACATGGGCTTGACTCTTTGTGCAGTACCATCCACTGTAAAGGTGCATATCGGTGACTGAATTGCATTCATGACCAAGCAGGTAGTACTTCAGCTGATGGGTAGCCCACTTAACCACCAATGCTTCCCTTTCCACAGTCACATACCTGGTTTCCCCGTCCAAGAGTTACTGGTTTAGGAAAATGAGTGGGTGTTCCACACCATCAATGCTCTGCCTCAAAACGGCACCAAGACCTGTGTCCAAAGCGTTGGTCTGGACAATAAAAGGTAGAGAAACAGGAGCCAACAAGACTGGTGCAGATGTAAGGGCCTGTTTCAAGTCACAAGATGAAGTTTCCATTTTTTGTCCCAAACCACCATGTTAGACGCCCCCTTTATTGTCAGGTCAGTCAAGGGTGAAGCCTTCTCAAAAAAATGAGATACAAACCCAAGGTAGAACCAAACAAGTATGAGTTGTGGGGCCATAGCACCCTGTCCACCAGATGTTTCAAGGAGGCCAGTTCCCAGTGTTATCCAAATGGAAGGACACAATACTGCCAGTGGCCACAAGGGGTGCTAAACACAATTTTTTACTTGGCAGATTTCATTAAGAGAATTTGCCAATGCCCTTTTGTTATCTCAAGGGTGGTCATATTTTAAGCTTTTCCAAGTCACTCAAGGAGTTTATCCACTCTTGGCATCAGATATGCATTGAAACGGGAAACTTGATTAAACTGGTAGAAGTCATATTAAAAGCATTAACTGCTGTTGGGCTTTGGGACCAATACAATAGTACTCGACTGGGGCCTAAAACTTACCTCAATCACTTCTAGATCCAGAATTCATTTGACCTCAAGTTCAACTTCTGCTCATTTTACTTCCAGGGATGTATAAGGACATTCTCAGACAACTACTCCTAGGTCAGCTATGATGTCAAGCTCAATCAGAGAGGTCCGACCAGGTCTTTCATTAATCAGTCCGCTTAACACTATCCGGCCCACCTTAAATCCCTTCACACCTCTCCGTCAGCGTCTTTTGTCTTGTAAATGTGCCGATCAAGACAACCACATGTACTGTGCAAGGCATGCACGGGTCCACTGAGAAAAGAAGAGTGTTCTTGGCTCACCTTACAGAGGAACTTTGCCATCGCTTCTTACAAGAAAAGGCGATGGAAAAAGAAAAGGATGATGCAACATCAACAAGCTTCTGTTCTAAGACAGCTGCTTTCCCCAGGAAACTAAACTGAGTCTGTGTCAGGTGCCCTTTCAATGTAATAGGAACCACAGATTAGAGAGATGTGTGCACATTGCAACAGGTTGGAAGGACAGTTCTTGGGTGTGTGGGAACTGTTCACATTTGAATTTGATGATTGTATATAGTGTGGAAGTGACCTCTCTGTACTATTCTTTCCTCTGCGTGTACTGGAGTACAAAAGAAGCACCACCATGCACCAAAATGTGGAGACTGGGCAAGATCAGAAGAAAAAAAACATGCAGTCACTGATTACAACCGCAAGATGTTATGCGAATGAATATGAGTAATATGAATAATGTTATATCTGTGCCACAATGTTATCCAAAATGTAATTAACAGGTCATAAAATGAATAATTCCAACTATCATATATACCTATGTCTCTGTTTTTTTCTCAGTGCACCTTTGACATCATGGATTATAAGGTGCATACTAATTCAGTGTGAGCAGGAACACTCAATAAAACTGAATAAAAAAAAAATCAAGTGGCGGTGAAATACGAAGAAGGCAGATTCACCAGCATTTGTGTGTCAGCTTTTATCCCTCCAGATCAGAGAATTTCCAGTTCCATTGTCTCAAAACCCATTCCCAGTTCCAAGAAACCTTGGGAAAGGCAGTTCAAAGGGAGACCCCTGTCCATGTAGGTTGGGCATGCAGTGGGTGTCAAAAAGAAGGGGGTCAATACAACACAATACACAGAACAGAACACAAGTAATCCTCAATACAGTATAAAAATAAAAATATTACAAGTACGGAGCAAAATTTAACAGTGCATGATATCACATAATATGATTTGTTTAGAGTCCTGGAGACCTAGGCCATTTACAGCAGGCCTGACTCACTTCAAAGTAAAACCAAACACGTCATCCCCAGTGTTTTGTGGGCCATTCTAGACTCCACGAAAGAGCAATAGACACTCGCGTTTCAAGTCACACAGCACTTATCCCTTAAACACTTCTAGGAAGGCTCGGCTTCTGTAATCGACTTCACGGTTAGAATTAAGCCTTTAATTGAGAGGAGGCGTGCTGCTCAACAGCAGAAATGGTGTAGTTTAGCTCTGGGGTCTAACTCTTTAGAGTAAATGCGGACATTAATGCTTAAAACAGGACGGCATGTGATGGGTGTGCAAAACAAAATAGCCCAAAATAGTCTCATCCTGCTGGTGAACCGAAACAGCCACAAACCTATCTTTTGGTTCGATTTAAAGGAGGCATGAATCGCATCAAACTAAAACCAAACATGTCATCCACTGAACAACACATTGCAGTTTTCAATTCCAATAGAAATAAATGCATAAATTAATTTCTCAGAGTTTTCTTTTTTTAGAATGAGCCTTAATTTCTAACATTTTTAAGATGGAAGAAATATGATTTAGACAACTTTGTAATATGTGCTTTGAAAGACATGCTAGAGTCAACGATAACGCCTAGGTTGTGGGCTGATTCAGTAGAATTAATGGGGATTCCAGATGAGTTAAATGATGATAAACTTATGTTGTGATCAGCGTCATTGCTTCCAAAAATTAACATCTCTGTTTTATTGGTGTTTAAAGACAAGTAGTTCTCATCCATCCACTCCTTTAATTCACTAACAGAACTAATTAAAGACAACACTGGAGAAACTTCATTTGATCTAGCTGGGTGTCATCTGCATAAAATTAACATTAATGTTTCCTAATGATAGATCCCATTGGAAGCATGTAAAGTGAAAAAAAGTAAAGGTCCCAGTACTGAGCCCTGCAGGACACCATATTGAACTTCTGTGTATAATGATGTAGACCTTTCAGCACATTTCTGTACATATTGGAATCGATTTGATAAATAAGAACTAAACCAGGTGAGCACAGTGTCTATGAACCCAACATCATTTTCTAGCCTGTGCAGTAAAATAGAATGGTCAATGGTGTTAAATGCTGCAATTAAGTCTAACAACATAATTACAGTGGAGTTTCCTTCATCAGAGGATATCAGAATGTTGTTTACAACCTACACTAGTGCCGTTTCTGTACTATGACCAGTGCGGAAAACAGACTGGAATTTGTCAAATAAATTGTAATGCATAAGGTGTGACTGAAGCTGACTGGCGACTACTTTTTTTATAGTGTTTTGGAGAAAAAGGGTCAATTTGAAATGTGTCTATAATTATTAAGTATGTGTGGGTCAAGGTCTGACTTTTTAAGTAATGGTTTAATGACTGACACTTTTAGTGTATCAGGTACTGTGCCATGCAATAATGAACTATTGATAATGTTTAGGATAGGCGCTGCAAGAACATCCATTGCACTTTTTACTAGTTTTGTTGGCACTGGATCTAGGGAACAAGTAGTGGGCATCATTTTAGAAATTAAAGTTAAGACTTCCTGCTCAATTACAGGATTAAAATTACTAAAGTGCTGAATGCAATATGAGGCAGGGTCTGCTAAGCTAGTATGTGGTTTGTACTGTGATGCTGAGATCTGGGATCTTATATATTTAATTTTCTTATGAATTAAATTTATAAAGTATGTGCTGCTAATATCTGTTAGTATTATACACTGTTGATCTGAATTCACATTTGTTAGTTTAGCCACTGTTCTAAACAGTACCCAAGGATTTTTATTATTGTTATCTATTAATGTAGAATAGTATTCTGAGCGAGCTTTAAAGAGGGCTTTTTTATATTTTTTAACACTCTCTGTTCATGCAATTTGAAAGACATGTAGCTTTGTTGTTCTCCATCTGCATTCCAGTTTTTGACACTCTAATTTAAGAGCGTGAGGTTTTCATTAAACTAGGGACAGTTTCTATGTGCTTTGATCACTTTTGTTTTAAGGGGAGCCACTGTGTCCAGAGCCTCTCTCAAAGTCAAATTATAATGTGATGTTAGCTGATCTCAATTGTTTTCCACATTTACATTTGATGTTAACTGATCTAAATGGTTTTCCACAATTACACTCGACTTACTCAAAGTATCTATAAATTTTGAAGCAGAATTACAATCTAGATGTTGCACTGTCTTTGTTTTAATCTGTGAGTGCATTGGTAAGGACAGGACTAAATCAAATGTAATTCAGTAGTGATCGGAAATAACTTTATTTAATGGAGTAATAATTAAATTTTGAATTTCAAATTTGTAAGTTATAATTAAGTCTAATGTATGGTTATGATTATGAGTTGGACCTTTGACAATCTGACAGAATCCTACTAAATTTAACAAATAAGTAAAACATTTGCTAAAAGTGTCAGTTTCCACATTAATGTGTACATTAAAATCTCCCATCAGTACTACGTGATCATAATTTATAGCCAAGTCAGAGAGAAGGTTGCTAAATTCAGTCATGAACAATGAATACGGCCCTGGTGGTCTGTAGACTAGCACTATAATTGTGTTGGAATCTGTTTTAATATTTAAAATGAGTGCCTCAAAGGATGTGAAGTCACCTAAATTTCTATTAGTGATTTGCATTTTGTCACATTGAATTATTCCAAGGCCTCCTCCTCGACCAAAATCCCTAGTTTATGAAGGGATGAGTAGCCATCTGGTGACGCCTCAGCTAGGGGTACAGTGTCACATTTACTAAGCCAGGTTTCAGTGAGAAGACAGAGATCAGATTTTGTACTTAATATAATATCATTTACCAAAACAGCTTTACTGCCGAGAGAGCGAATGTTCAATAAGCAGCATTTAAAACTGTATGCTTCTTTCTGAACTGCTGATATATTTTTTGTTTTAATTTGAAGTAAATTTCTATTACAGATGCCCCTGGTGGAGGGTCTGGTTTTATCTCTTGGTCTAATTATACACCTTATTTTGTGGTTATCAAGTACTTTAAGTTTTGTATCACAGGCTTTCACATTAGCACGCATACATATATTTTAGATAGCATTTAAGTTTATATGTCTGCTTCTTTATGAATCATTATAATAATAAGTCAAGTTACAACAGAATGTATTACACTAGCTAGCTTTAGGCTATGTAAGAATTAATTGTTAAAGGCTTGTATTTTTTCTTTCTTTCAGGCATTTTGCTTGTTTGTACAAGGCTGTCCACACCTTAGCCCTTATCACTGAAGCTGCACACTGCCGCTTTCTGGCACAGCTGCCTATGATTTTAGTCTTAAGGGATACCAGTGCAACTAGGAACCATTAAATGAATCATTAATTGAGCAGTCCAGTTCTCACATGTGGGACCTCCAGATTCAAACTTAATGGTGAGATCTGATTAACCAAAAGCCTTTCAATCTTTACCAGCCAAGGATCAGGGAGATGTGACTGGGTGATGCTCACCTCCAGGTCGCCTGTTTTCATAATAGTTTTAATTACACCCCCCTAAGGTTTTTTTGAAAGGAGCCCACTAATACCAATTTGTTCTTTTTTAATTAATGATATTTCATAGATGCATATTTTATTATACCTACTTAACTTTTATCGACATTTATCTAACTCTATATTTATTTTTCTAGTATCAGAATGTAGTTTAAGTTAATTTGTTTTGGTTTCAATAGATGGATTTTTCATATTTTTTCATATATTTTCTTGTTTTCTTTTTTTCACATCTTCGTGCCCCCCTTTTTGTTACTTCGCGCCCCCATAGGGGTGCCCGCCCCACAGTTTGAGAACCACTGCACTATATAGTGATTGATGGATATGAAAGACATTATATTAAAATATATATGAAAGGCGCTATATAATAGATACACACATAAAATGCACTAAGGAATGCATAAAAGGTATTATAAAGTGATTGATTGATAGAAGGGCATTATATAATTGATAGATATGAAAGGTACTATATGACTAGTAGATAGATAGAGAATGCACTATACAGTAAATTGACAGCTGGGTAGATGGAGACATTATATAGTGATTGATATATAGATATGAAAGGTACTATACATATAATTAATTGATGGGAAGTTAGATAGGTGGCACTACATACTGACTGATAGCTATGAAGGGCATTATATAATTGATAGATATGAAAGGCACTGTAAAGATGGATAGACAAGGCACTATACTACAGAGACACCTAGATAGATTAGGCACCATATAGTGATTGATACATAGATACAAAGGCACTATAAAATAAATATGAAAGGTATCATATATATAATTAAATAATCGATCAAAAGATAGAGAGATGGCACTATATATTGTAGTAATACATAGAAAAAAGATATACATGAAAGGTAATATATACTTAATAGATACAATAAACTATAGCAATTAATAGATATGATGGCCATTACATAATTAATAGATATGAAAGACGCTGTATTATTAAAATAGAGATATAAAAGGCACTATATACTAGATATACATTATACTACTTTACATTTCCTTATATTAAATTTCATCTGCCAGTCCACCTAGATTGGTATCATAACAGACTTAACCAGCTTGTTATTTATATTTTTATTCAGATACTTACATGTATTAAAAATAGCAGTGGCCCCAACATTGACCCCTGCTAAACAATTCTGAATTTCTCGTATCCAATCCTGCACTCACCTACACATTATACCCTGAACGTTCACTTCATTTAATTTGATGACGAACCTCACATGTGGCACCTTATCATATGCTTTCTGAAAATCAACATAAATTACATCATTTGCACCACTCTCATCATATTGTGATGAGTCATTCTCTAAGGCAGGTTCAAACACAGAGAAGCCACACTTCAAGACAACTAGCAATTAGCCATGTTAGATCAACTGTAGGTAAAGCACTTTATGACAATGCGCCAATAGAACACTCTAGACGAGAACAGGCCATTCAGGCCAACAAAGCACGCCAGTACTATCCACTTATTTCTTCCAAGAAAACATCAAGTCGAGTTTTGAAAGACCCTAACGTCTTACTGTCTACCACACTACTTGGTAGCTTATTCCAAGTTTCTATCATTCTTTGTGCAAAGAAAAACTTCCTAATGTTTGTGCGAAATTTACCCTTAACAAGTTTCCAACTGTGTCCCCGTGTTCTTGATCAACTCATTTTAAAATAACAGTCTCGATCCACTGAACTAATTCTCTTCATAATTTTAAACACTTCAATCATGTCTCCTCTTAATCTTCTTTTGATTAAACTGTAAAGGCTCAGCTCTTTTAATCTTTCCTCATAGTTCAACCCCTGTAGCCCTGGAATCTGCCTAGTCGCTCTTCTCTGGACCTTTTCTAGTGCTACTATGTCCTTTTTGTAGCCTGGAGACCCAAAACTGCACACAGGACTCCAGATGAGACCTCACCAGTGCATTATAAAGGTTGAGCAGAACCTCCTTGGACTTGTACTCCACACATCAAGGCGCTATATAACCTAACATTCTGTTAGCCTTCTTCATGGCTTCTGAACACTGTTGGGATGTCAATATCTTAGAGTCCACTATGACTCCTAAATCTTTCTCATAAGGTGTACTCTTGATTTTCTGACCATCCATTGTGTATTCAAACCTCACATTTTTACTTCCTTTGTGTAATTCTTTACATTTGCTGACATTAACTTTCATCTGCCACAAATCTGCCCAAGCCTGTTTGCTATCCAAGTCCTTCTGTAACGATATAATGGATTCCAAATTATCTGCTAATCCACCTATCTTGGTATCATCTGCAAACTTAACCAGCTTGTTACTTATATTCTTATCTAAATCATTTATATATATATTAAAAATAGCAGCGGCCCTAGCACTGACCCCTGTGGAACACCACTCTTAACATTGGCCAGTTCTGATGAGGTTCCTCACACCATCACCCTCTGCTTCCTGTGTCTGAGCCAATTCTGCACCCATCTACAAACATCACCCTGAACTCCCACTTCTTCTTGTTTGATGCCCAACCTCTCATGTGGCACCTTATCAAATGCTTTCTGAAAGTCCAGATAAATAATATCATCTGCTCCACTTTGATCGTATCCTTTTGTTGCCTCCTCATTCCAGCATGTTAGTAAAACACGACCGCCCTCTTCTGAGCCCACGCTGACTGCTTAGAACAACTCATGTCCTTGCCATGTGTTGCTCAATCTTATCCTTTATAATTCCTTCCATTAATTTTCCTGTGATTCATGTTAAGCTTACTGGCCTATAGTTGCTTGGATCTGCCCTGTCACCCTTTTTATATAATGGGATGATATTTGCCATTTTCCAGTCCTTCAGAATCTCTCCAGTGTGCAGTGACTTCCTAAAAATATGTGTCAAGGGTTTATATCTGTACTTGCTAGCATCCTTAAGAACTCGAGGGTCAATATGATCTGGTCCTGGTGATTTGTTTGATTTCAGCCTATTTAATATGAGCAGCACTTCTCCCTCTACAATTTCCAAATCCCTCAGTACCTCCTTAGTAGTCCCTGTTACCTCTGGGAGGTTATCCACTTGCTCACTTGTAAACACCTCAGAAAAATGTAAGTTTAGGGCATCCGTTATTTCACTGTTTGTATCTTTTAATTCCCCTTTACTATTTCTGATACACTTCACCTCCTCCTTGACTGTTCTTTTACTACTAAAATACTGAAAGAATCTCTTAAGGTCGTCTTTCACCTTATCTGCTATATTCTTCTCCAACTGTCTTTTAGCCTCCCTGATATCCTTCTTAATTGTTGCCTTCATGTTCTCATACGCTCTACAATTCACTTTGCAGTCATTAGTCTTATATGCCTTATAAAGCAGTTTTTTCCTTTGCAACTTCTTTTTTAAATCTTTATTAATCCACCTTGGGTTTTTTTTTTAGTTTCCTATTAATTCCAAATTTAGGTATGTATCTGTCCTGCATTACACCAAAAACATTTTTAAACCTGTTCCACTGCTCCTCGAATGTCTCCACATTTAAAAGCTTATCCCAGTGTATCCTACTTAGACTTTGTCGCATCTGCTCAAAATTATCCTACCAAAGTTCAACTTAACAATTTTAGTCTTTTCATCTGCACTCTTACAAAATACTGAGAATTGTATTACGTTATGGTCACGTGACCCTAGTGGTCCAATCACCTCTACACCCTCAATTCTATCCTGATTATTACAAAATACTAAATCCAGACAGGCTTCACCCGTGTTGGTGCTTTAACATGCTATGTTAAAAACAGTCATTGATTACTTCTAAAAACTCCTGCTCTTGTACTCCGCCATCTGTAAGGTTATCCCAGTTAATATTTGGATAATTAAAGTCCCCCATGACTATAATATCTCTCTGTAAACTTTCCTTTTTGATATTGCTAAAAAGAAGTGTGTTGATATTACTGTCTGAATTGGGTGGTCTATAACACACTCCTAAAATAAGACCTCTCTCCCTAATATTTTCCAGGCAAAGCCACATGTCCTCACTAAGATGGGGCTCATCATCCAACTGAAGAGGACTTACATTTAAATTCTGTTTGGTATAAACACCAACCCCACCTCCTTTTCTGTTCTGTCTATCCTTCCTAAAAATGTGTATCCTTCTATGTCAGGCATGTCAAACAAGCGGCCCCCGGGCTGCATGCGGCCCGCAACAGAAATCTGTGCGGCCCACATGACAGATCCTAGTTAGCACTGAACTTGTACAAAATGATTACTATCGTTTGTGACTGAATCATTCTGCATCTTCGGTGTTACTTGTTGACTTTTTTTACTTCTGGCTTCTGACAAAAGTGCGTTTTCCCATGTCATTATGGTACCGGAAACATCATCTGTTAGTATAGCCACGAGCCTTGTCCAATGTTAATGAGCCGCAGAGTCACAACTGAAGTGCTAGGCTGCAGCAGCGGGCAGCAGGGGCGGCCTTAGGCATGTGCAAACTGTGCACCTGCACAGGGCCGCCACGCCAATATATATTGAATATAAAACAGAAAAAGAAAATAACGACACAGCTGACGGCAATGTGACCGAAAAACATTGTGTTTCTTGTTAATTAGTATGCTGTATTTACAAATGTCGCTAGAGTGGAGCAGTAAGCTATATGTAGTATTATAACGTTCTTCTGTAATGAGAATATCATGGGCCGCCAGACGAAGGGGCCACCGATTCTTTCGCTGCCCAGGGCTGCCACGAGCCTAGAGCCGCCCCTGCTAAGGCTACACTACTGACTGGGCTGCTGAGACTGGCCACTGGGCAGAACTGACCATCACGAGTAGTAATAGCTCGCATATTTTCACGTTTTTTTGCTCTAGTTTCATGTAATTTTGTGATAGTATTGTAACGAACAGTTAGTGTAGATTACAACTGAAAATCTGAAGTGGACGCGAGAAGTTGATGGGTTGTTTATTAACATATTTTTGTGATTCTGAGTTTGTAAAATTATTGTAGGTCAGGCGGCTTTTTGCGTATCGGCTTATTTTACAATATAAACTTTGAAGTAAACTTAGTAAAGTAAAATTAGATTTTTGGAGGATTTCTTTTCCAACTTGAATTACTGAGCAATGAATTCAGTGAGCATTTTCGTGATTTCAGTTCACACAAACAGGGCATTGCGCTGTTCTCTTACAACCCTGAGAATATCCAAATATAGTTGATCGAACTGCAGTCAGATTCTATTCTGAAGGCAAAATACAACGAAGTTGGTGTGCCAGGCTTGTATGCTTACCTGCCACCCTCATATGTGCAGATCCGTAAGTTGGCATCGAGAGTACTGTCAATGTTCGGAAGCACTTACCTTTGTGAGCAATTGTTTTTGTTAATGAAAGCTACCAAAACCCCACATCGCTCAAGACTTACCGTCAAGCACCTTTCACCCCTCATAAAAGTTGCAGCTGCACGAGATTTCAAGCCTGATATTGACGAACTGGTTACAAGCAAGAGATGCCAAGTGTCGGGACAAAAGAAATAAATCTCACACTGGAAGGCTCTTATATAAGCAATGAATATAATATAATGAATATAATATAATAAGGACCTAGCTAAGAGACTAAGACACTAATTCTAGACTGTTGTATGGAGACTGTACGGAAATTGCTTTTCTTTAAACTTTAAATTTTAAGTGTTACATGTTTTAAAGTTTTCAGTATTGGAAAGAAAGCTACAGTAGCTTTGTATAATAGTATAATAGTATTTGTTATAGTGCGGCCCGCTGACGCACGTATGGCAGTCGAAGCGGCCCACCAATGATAGTGAGTTTGACATGCCTGCTCTATGTTACACTCATCCCCATCTTTGTTATTTAGCCAGGTTTCTGTACCTTATTTTTGATACTTCTAGCATTAAGGCAAGCTATTTTTAATGTGTTACTCCTTCTACATTTAAATATTTGCTTAGAATTTACATTACTATGCATTTTTATTTCTACACCATTGTTTGTTCTTCCATGTATAGATCTAAACCTGGCCTGTCCTAAACTCCCTGATCCCCCACATTCTCTAGTTTAACACTAGAATTAACAGAGCCTACGAAAAAACTCGTATATCCGGCCCACCTTAAATCGCTTCTTAAAACCTTTCTCACCTCTCCGCCAGCGTCTTTTGTCATCTAAATGTACTGATAAAGACAAGCTGCCAGCAGCCGGCTATTCCATCCCTCCCAACGACTTAGAACGTAAACAGGCTTTTCCCAGCTCTTGCCTTGATTGATTACCTGGGAGTGAAGTGGAGGTTTAGAGTAGAAATAATAAGATTGTTATTTGAAACACACGCATTTCATATGTGTTGCATTTCTACAGTAATCTGTGTAAACACATTGTTAAAACAGAAACATGTTATATATTCTAGTAGCAATTGACAAAATGTAGGCATAAACTATATAATGTATGAAGCCTGAAGTCCAAATATCAAAGAAACACTTTCACAAAAGGTACAAAAAAAAAGCCACCGCCAAAAAAACCCGCCTTAGTGTGAGACATTGACATGACTTAACTATCACTGCTTCCATGGCGTAACAGTATCAGTCGCTGACTGGGAATCAGAAGGTCATGAGTTCGATCCTACACAACTCTCTTTTGAAAAGTGTTCTTATTTTCACTATTTTAGAATAAAAAGATACATTTGATTTCAGTCTGTAACAGCTGGTGTAATTTATGATATTTGTAAAGGTTAGCTTTAGTTTTTTAAAATTCACTTTTCATTGTCTCAGTCGTGTTCAGGATCCATCCCTACCGCCCCCCACCTGACACTGCTGTTTTTACATAAAGACGCGCTATAGTTCTGCAGTGTATCACGATACATACGACCGCGTGTTTTTTTCCCCCAGTATTGCCAGTCCCCACGTGTTGCTGTATGCTGTTTCTTTTGTACTCCAGGACATGCAGAGGAAAGCACAGTAAAGAGCAGTAACTTCAGCGCTATATGCAATCATCAGACACTCCCCATCTGATACTACTGTTTTCACATAAAGACGCGCTAAAGCTCTGCAGTGTACTTGTGACTGCATTGTCGTACCAATGCTTGCGAACTGAAGTGTCTGCATGCACTTTTCGTGGCATTACACGTGTATTTTTTGAGCATGCCCATGTCGCTCAAACACAGGAACATATGTTGATGTAAAAGTATAACAAAACAAGTGCACTTTTATTCAAGACTATAACCGAAGAAAAAAGAAAGCAAGTTACAGTAGGCGGTTGATATGACAGCTTGCATGGTGGAATGCTAAGAACTGCTGATTTCCATTCTGTGCTATATAACTTAACATTTGAATCTGATGATTGCATATAGCGCTGTCTTGTTTAGTGAGCGCAAGAACATGCAGGTGGCCAGTTGCTGCGTGCTACAACGCACATTTTAAAAAAAGAAAGAGACAAATATATGTGACATTTTGAAGAAATCGTTTTATGACGCGAATAGTACCAATCAGAAAACATCGTCGAAGTAATGCAATATTATTTGAAAACGAACAGTGTCAGGTTGGGTGTGAAGTTATACTGGAGCTGTTTGAGTCAGATCAGAAGCTGAATAAGCTGAACAAGCTCCTGTTCTGACTCTAAGTAAAAAAGAGCGTCTTTATGTGAAAACAGCAGTGTCAGGTGGGGGGCGGTAGGGATGGATCCTGAACGCGACTGAGACAATGAAAAGTGAATTTTAAAAAAATAAAGCTAACCTTTACAAATATCATAAATTACACCAGCTGTTACAGACTGAAATCAAATGTATCTTTTTATTCTAAAATAGTGAAAATAAGAACACTTCTCAAATGGGAGTTGTGCAGGATCGAACTCATGACCTTCTGATTCCCAGTCAGCGACTGATACTGTTGCGCCACGGAAGCAGTGATAGTTAAATCATATCAATGTCTCACACTAAGGCGGGTTTTTTTGGTGGTGGCTTTTTTTTGTACCTTTTGTGAAAGTGTTTCTTTGATATTTGGACTTCAGGCTTCATACATTATATAGTTTATGCCTACATTTTGTCAATTGCTACTAGAATATATAACACGTTTCTGTTTTAACAATGTGTTTACACAGATTACTGTAGAAATGCAACACATATGAAATGCGTGTGTTTCAAATAACAATCTTATTATTTCGACTCTAAAACTCCACTTCACTCCCAGGTAATCAATCAAGGCAAGAGCTGGGAAAAGCCTGTTTACGTTCTAAGTCGTTGGGGGGATGGAATAGCCGGCTGCTGGCAGCTTGTCTTTATCAGTACATTTAGATGACAAAAGACGCTGGCGGAGAGGTGAGAAAGGTTTTAAGAAGCGATTTAAGGTGGGCCGGATATACGAGTTTTTTCGTAGGCTTTGGTGATTCTAGTGTTAAACAATCCTCGACTAGCCTAAACATATGCCTCCCCAACAGGTCCCATCTGTTCCAAAAGGAGTTCCAATGCCCCATAAACCTATACCCGTCTACCCTGCACCAAGATTTGAGCCACGCGTTAAGTCTTCTAAACTCCTCAATCTTACATGGACTGGCGCGTGGCACAGGCAGAACTTGTGAGAGGACTACCTTGTCAGTTCTGCTCCTTAGCTTGGCACCTAACTCCTTGAATTTGGATTGCAGAACTGACAGACTACCCTTATGTATGTCTTTTGTTCCAACATGGACAATGACAACTGGATCCACCCCCGTTCTCGCCAAGAGCCTATCCACCCTTCCAGGGAGGTCCCCAACCTGTGCTCCCAGAAGGCAACACACCGTGCGAGACTCTCTCTCTCTGGAGCACACCTGCGCTTCAACAAACTATCACTACCTCTCTCTTTTTTGGGAACTGGTTTTGAGGTAGCCTGTTGGGGCTCCTCATCTCTGCCTACCACCTCAGAATTATTAGAGACACCATCCAGCTCTGCAAAGACATGATAACAGTTTGACACTTCTAATTCTGGGGTTGATGCCCCTGGACAGTGTGAACCCTTTACCTTATGTCTTGTGACCGTGACCCACCTATTTCTACCTGTCTGGTCTGGAATCTACTCCCGCGCCACCATGAGGGTGCATACTATCTCTCTAAAGGACACCTGGGCCAAGTCCACCAATTCTCTATTACAACACAGGTCAGTCAACTGCTCCTCCAGTTCAGCGACCCTGAGCTTGAGGTGCTGGATCAGCTGGCATCTCTTGCAGATGTGGCCCTCATAGCCAACTGGCTCTTCCAAACCATCATATAAAAAGTCAAAGATTCCAAGGTAGCTGCAGGGTGGCACACAAATCTACGTGTCTCATGTTGTGTCTCACGCCAGCAGAAACCTATGAAGCTCTGCAGCTTACTGTATACTGGGCTCACTGACAGCCGAAATTCTGTCCCGTAGATTGTGCACGGAGCTCAACTGCGCTGATGAAGAGGCCTGTATGTTCTGTTCACTTCCAGGGAGAGATGACGACATGAAAATGAGTGAAGTTCATCACATTTGCAGTGTTTTAAAAAGATTCTAATATGTTCTTTCAAGTTCAAGAATAAAGGGAATATAAAAGGACTTTCTGTGCAACCTGATGCAAAAATCAACAAGTGGTAGCAGAACTGGGGCTGCAAAGAATGAATCAAAAGCAAAATGTTGAAGAAATGACCCCTATCCCCATTTGTCCTAGAAGTATGCAGCAGAAAATGTGCCCTACCGATCATCTTGAGAGCTTTTTATTTACTTCTAATCGCAGGTGTCATTTTGCTTAACTTCTCACTATAAAGACTCTGATGTTGTTCTTATAAGTCCTTAATGAAAATTAAATTTATTGCAATATTCCCAAGAAATATGAAGACATATCTTGCAATATACAGTAAAATGTTTCCTCCTGAAGAACTCTTTCAATTTAAATGTATTTATTTATTTATCAATCATATGATTAATTGATTGGCTCTATTATCTGTCCTGTTAGTTTGTATCCTTTATTTTTTTAAGTTTCTGCAGCTGTATGCATCTGAATATCCCCTTAGAATTAATAAAATATGTCTAATCTAATCTAATCACATGTAGGATGTGATGCTAAAACATGTCATGCATTCTCTAAGTGGTTATATTTTGTTTTACTCTTGTATGCTATGTATTTTATCATGGAGTGTTTTTGGGGTGACCAGTTCCAACAACATGAGCTATTTTAATTTCCATGCCCAAATTCTTTGTTACATAGACCCTCACAAATGTCCCCCACCTCTGCTCTAGTTCTTGTATTCTTGTACTCACCTGGCCTGGAAGGAGACGCAGCCCGCTGACACAATACGCTTGACTGGGGACTACGGATTCTGACTTCACCCAGGATTGACTGCTACTGTGCTACACTTCATCTACTAGAAGATGTCTCCTCTGTTCTCTGCAACCCCAGATGGCAAGAGAGACCAAATAGTAATGCAAGTAACGGGAGCAGACAATGAACTTTTATTCAGTCATTATAAATTTTAACATTCTTAAATGTTCTTAATGTGCCCAAAAAATCGAAAGTAAATAAAAAGTTAATTTTGTGTGCAAATCAGATTTTCAAGCTGGCTATTTGTGGAGCTGACACAGATGATGCAGGCCGACACATCTGAATATGTGAGGCTTTTCAGTCTCTTCATGGCTGTGTGGCTGTGTTTGTTCTGCTTCTCTTCTTTCCTGGTCCTTCTCTTCAGTTCAGCAGATGATAGAATGAATATTTTCACATTAATGTGATGACTTTTTAAAAATTGTGAGGACCAAGTTGAACACCGCTAGCCCCCCTCTGTCTAATGTCATTTTCAGAGACCATATCAAGTACACGTCAATGAGGTGAGCATGAACAAAGATAACCAATGGTTCTCAGTAGAAAGTCCAAAAAATTGCGATTTGCACTTGACCCTTTTGAAAAATAGAATTGTGACGACCTTCTAAATTTTTACTTTCTAAATCCTAATGGTCTGCAGTAGGTGGCTGTCTGATCTTCTGACTGCAGAAATAATCCCCTCAGTGTGAAATGGCCCTGTGTCTGTAGCAGGATGTCCTCCTTCTATGTGTACACGGGCTGCTCTATGGAAAGTGTGCTTACAGTTAAATTATACAGCAATAAACACTAAAATAAATTGTGTATGCAACTCTGAACAATTGAAATAATATGATATAAAACCTAATAAGATCACTGTACACTCTGTCATATTTGATCTTTTTATGTTTTGTTCTCTCCTGGATTGTTGCAACAACACTACAAAGACAAATTCCTAGTCCACATTAGTGCACCCGGCAATAAAGAGAATTCTGGGAACTTTATCAGTGGAACGGATTGTGTATCCTGCAACTCGTCAGCCTCTGGTTAGGGGAAAAGAAAGAGACGTCAAGGGAATAAATAAAATAAAGCTCAGTGCAAACTGGAGAAACCTAAGATGAGAACTGACTGTGTGTGTTTATATAATGGCATTTCATCTGAACAGACATCACAATCAGGAAATACGATGAGCTGAATCAAATTTAGGATCTGAGTGGACAGTCACAGCATTGTCTGGGATTAGTGACACGACTTGACACAAAGAACATTCACGTGTTTGAAATCAACAAGCTGAGGGTTATCTAAACACATAGATATAAAGCATCAGGTCTTTGTTAATGATCACTTAAAAACACTTGTGTTCAAATCCTCACTAAAGTATTCATTACAAAGATATATATATGAATACACATGAATGAGCGCACACCTCTGAATTATGTTGTTATATTTTTAAAAGTCTTACCAGGATAACTGAACACTTGCTGTGTATGCAGTTGCAGGATCCATTGTGCTCTACAACAAACCCAGCAGCCATTTGACAAATGAAAGAGAAAGAAAGCCTGAACAATTTGTGTTTTGCCTATCAAAAGGAATAAATTTGTACTTATACAATATTTATCTGCACATAAATAATAAGAATGAAAGGCTGAGCGAAACAGCAGGACTGAAAAGTGAGGAAGTTCAACAACAGCTGCAGAAAACCAAGAGCAGAACTTGACATCAGAGAGAAAAGGAAAGGTGATGTGCATCCCACTGATTTGTATTCATAATCATCACCAATACCATCGCTCAGTCAAGCTCATCAATTGCATCAGAATAGTCCTCAGGATTTGTATATCCTGTGACAGCCCGTATTACAGGAAGGTTGCAATCCCTGCATTGTTTTCCATGGTGCATTAGAGCTTTTGCTTCAAGCAACACTCAGTGTACACACAAAGCACAGCCGTCTGTATGCCCTTGAAAGTGCTGAGCAAACATCTCACAAAACCTTCTCCTGTATTTCACAAATAATTCTTCTGAGTTAATTGGTGTATCAAAGACACAAATGAAGGCAAACAGTTTAACTCTAGAATCGCTGAAGCCTATGAAAAAAGTTCTAATGGCAGGCCACCTTAAATTCCCTCTCACCTCCTCACCAGCGCCTTTTCTTTTGCAAATGTGTCGATCAGCACAATCAGCCTGCTATCCCATCACACAACCTGTTGCATCTCAAGTCTGTTTTTCTGGGTGTGAGGCGTTTGTTATTGTAGAGGGTAAATAATACATCGTCATTTGGAATACATTCATTTCATGTGTGTTCTGTGTCTACAACAATCTATGTAAACACATCGTTAAAACAGAAAACTTTGTCATGTTTTAGTAATAATTGGCAAAATGTAGACATGAAGTGTACAATGCGTGAAGTCCAAATATCAAATAAAGACTTTCACAAAAGGTACAACAAGTATAACAAGTATAGCAAACAAGGGAAAAAGAACTTGCGTTAAGGTGCGACATTGACACCCCTTTGATACGACTGCTTTGGTGGTGTAGCAGTAAGAACTGGTGACTTGTAGTCCAAATATCAAATAAACTCTTTCACAAAAGGTACAAGTATAACAAAACAAGTGCACTTCTATTCAAAAATGTTACTGAAGACAAAGAAATTGGGTTAGGGTACAACGCTGTGTCATAATCAAGAGGCTGTGGGTTCGATTCTGGGTCCTTGCAGTATTTACATTTTTGAGTAGTGAGCTGCTATTATTATTACTATTATAGAGTAAAAACATAAATTGGATTTGAGACTATACAAGCCGGTGTAAATTTATGGCACTTGTAAAGGTTAGCATTTTTTTAAATTTGAATTTTATGTATTTTTATTGTTAGTGTAAGTGTTAAGCAGCTGCAGCTCATCCCAAAGAGTACAGACTCTTCCAAGGACCTGTTCTGTAAGTAATTATTGTTGACAAGGCCCCTCGATATTACAGCCTTCATGATCTATAGACCACCCCTTCGATTGTCCTAAGGTCCTCAAGCCCCTTTAATATGTAGTAAAAGTCATCTCAAGTCGGTATCTTTTTTATCTGTCTTTTCACTATCCATCTCTATGTCGTATCTTCACACTGGTAATGCTAATTGTCAATAAAAATAATCCCTCACTCCAAGTATGTCCTTATTCAGCTTAAACCAAGCTGTCAGGGTGGTATCTCTACCCCTACCCCTATCCGATGTGCATACTTCATTTTCCTCTCTAAGTACAACTGCATAATTATAATTAGTAATAATTAGTTCACTAATTGCCTAATTTCATTACGTTCAAGAGTATTCTAATGACAATGCTGACACAATCATGTCCCTGATATACGTATTTGAAGATGTACTTCACATGACTCAGCCACTCATTTGTCACTCTCCTTCCATTTATCTTAACTCTTTGACACTGTCTATTTTTTTAAAACCTGTAAGGAAATAGTAGTGAATATAATTTTGCATCCAAGTTTGGATCAAGTAAATTAATCTTCTGGCAGTCCCTATTTACATGCCATGAATCTGCTCTAGAACAGATCAGGAGGTCCCACTCCAGAGGTGGTTCTCCTTCTGGGTGCTTAAACACGATGGCTACCTCATTTGTCCTTAGAGGATTGTGTCTCTGTGGATTCCTATCCAGTGCATTTGCCACTGTAACAGTGTTTGGTCGAGCACCTGCTGCTCTGTGCATTCCTCTTCAATTTCAAACATCATTCTACACGCTGAAGTGAAAGGATTAATTTCACTCATTCGTCACCTTAACTGATCCATCAGTGCAGGACGGCACCTTGAATTGTCCTGTTGGTGACCTTGTCTGGGTTGAGGATATACAGTTGAGCCTATGGACTCTACTCATCATTTTTTGGTTGTAACACGCCTGCCTTATGGTAACAGTCATCATTTATGTGGAAGCAATAGGGTCCTCTATGAGGAGGAGGGATAATATTCACAGAAAGAACAATGAGAGTACCTGATGTTATTAAACGAAATTCTCAGAATCTGCACTTTGACCTGTCTGGAACCGGAAGCGGGGTAAGACAAGTCTCTCTTCTGCTCCTCCTCAATAAATCTTTATCTACAATATCTGCACTGACCGCCCAGGCTACACTATAGTGGTCTTCTACAATCCCTACTGCATAATTTAATTCAATCTCGTGAGTTGTAGTAAGATTTGGGGCTCCCCTGTCCCTATACCTTCACACCCCCTGACGCTGAACATCACTTTGTAGTTTGGCTCTGGTTGTTTTTGGTGTCTCCTGGGCCCGCACTGCTGCACTGGCCGTGGTATTCTTATGATTTCACTCTCAATGTTCCTCTGGGGTTTCTACTGCCTGAGTACTGAGTGTTCACAGACGTCCTTAATAATTTACACATTCACATCCTCATGAAATTCATCATCCCTGGTCTGGTACATCACATCTTGATTTCTTTTGCCCCAGACTTCCTTAGCTTTGGGATTTTCATGCTATCTCATCATACGTTTATGCATTTGATCCCTTTCCCTAATGGAAGCTTATTGCTTTTGGCATACAGCTGCCTGTTTTTGTCAATCTGGTATTTACTCTCTGTTTGACATATTTGCAGTACACCATCTATTGGAATGTGTTTTTGTAATTCAGGTAACAATAAAGTGCACAGCATTTTTCATTTCAACAGATGGTACATCACAAAACATTAACACTACTTTTACTAATCCCATACCAAATGTCTTATAACAGAGATACAGAAACATGACAGACACAGATATACTCACAAACAGAAACAGACACTTCATATGTCTCTGTTATATGCCATTAGGTACAACCATCTGTTGGAATGACAAACATGAAGCACCGTATGTTGGAATGACAGAGACATGGCTACCAGATGGACACACAGATATGCAGACACACAGACTATTGTCATTTTATTAAGGTGGATAAGCTGATTTCTGTCCGTCTGGCAGTTACTCTCTGTTGGATGTATTCAGTGTTAATGTTGCAGTGCTGTGTGTCTGCCCCATTGCTATGTCTCTGTGATACACCATTTAGTGCAGGATTTGTACAAGAAGTGTTAATGTTTGTTATACGCCATCTATTGGAATGACAAATACAATGCATTTTAACACTAAAAATGTTTGTGAAGCACCATATGTTGGAATGACAGAGACAAAGCAAGTGGAAGAACAGAACATAAAAAAAGTTTAATTAAAGTTAATTTAATGGGCTGACCTGCTTTTTTGTGGACAGGAAAAATGTCCAATAATCTGCTGCTTATCTGTGGACTGACAGTTGGGAAATCTGCAGTATACATCAGGGCGCAATATAACCTGACATTCTCTTAACTGTTAATGGCTTCTGAATGAGTCCATTATAACACCCAAGACTTTCTCATAATCAGTACTTTCAAGTTTCAGACTTGCCATTGTCTATTCAGACCTAACATTTTTACTTCTTGTGAAGACGTGCGAGTGTCCGACGATGGGTGGGCTCCCTGTGTAGAGCTACTTTATGACCTAAAGCCTGCTGACCTTTTGTCCTCTAAAATGTATTGCACTATGTGGACTAATGACATACTGTAAATATGTGATAAGTGACACTACAAGGTGCTTCAATGACTCAAGTAGAGACGAGGGGGCCTCACATGAAGTTTGTATTAGCAGACCACCAGTGTGTCACGTATGAATTCTTGTGTGGTGAGGACCACTTCACTGTCTGTGTCGATGAGGAGGTGAATGACAACGACATGACGCACACAAATTCCTGTAAAGTCGTATGTCTGCCATCACTGAGCAGCTTCTGCTAATTGTTCAATCAAAACTGAACTCGTATGATGGAGATGGCAGTCCTCTCGTATTTTTATTGTATGGTTCAGAGTTTCTGTAAAAAACATCACTTGCTGTTACTCTAATACAGTATTAATTTAATACAAGTGTAATATAAATATAAAATAGTGAATCTAAGGATTAAAATATACACAGAAGATTGTATTGGAGAGATCTTGACATCATCCATCCATCCATTATCCAACCCGCTGAATCTGAACACAGGGTCACGGGGGTCTGCTGGAGCCAATCCCAGCTAACACAGGAAGGCAGGATCCAATCCCAGGCAGGGTGCCAACCCACCGCGGGACACACACACACACACCCACACACCAAGCACACACTAGGGCCAATTTAGAATCACCAATCCACCTAACCTGCATGTCTTTGGACTGTGGGAGGAAACCGGAGCGCCCGGAGGAAACCCACAGAGACACGGGGAGAACATGCAAACGCCACGCAGGGAGGACCCGGGAAGCGAACCCTGGTCTCCTAACTGCGAGGCAGCAGTGCTACCCACTGCGCCACCGTGCCGCCCCTTGACATCATTTCTATCTTTATTAAGAACTTTCATTGTCCTTATAGTGATGACAGCTAACAGACTTATGCAGTGCGGTGCTCCTCTGTGCTTCAAAACCGACAGACGCAGTCGTTTAGTTTTGTTTGATATAAAGTTACAAATCAGTCAAACAGCAAAAGTCTTCTAAAATAAAAAAGCACATCAGTTAGCGCTGCTGTATTGGAATTCTGAGAGTTTACCTGCCAGTGCCACAGAGAAATGCATGTTGTGTGTTTGAGGATTTAAGAAAAGAAAGACGTCCAGTAAATCAGACAAAGACAATCAGCACAACGTCAGACTGACAGAGAGCAACGGGGGGAATACTGTTTGGAATTTAATGTGAGGGTCTGGAAAAGACAAAAACACACAGCTGTTACTGTACACTGTATGTGTGTGTGTGTGTGTGTGTGTGTGTGTGTGTGTGTGTGTGAGGGCCTCTCATGAGCACAGGGTGGTCCAGCACACTCCATGGAGGAGTCAGAGGGGCTCTGAGCAGCACAGGACAGCATGGAGTGTCAGACCACCACTGGGCACAACCTCAGCTCATCTGAACCTGCTGATTTAATGTGCTGCTCGCTGTGATGAGGAAAGAAAGTCAAAGTGACTGAGAACAAAAAAACAAAAACAGCAGACAGAGGAGAAGAAGGAAACTGCAGAGAGCCAGCAGCTGGACCACTGTGGAGCTGTGAGGAGAGACCACCGCAGCCCTGAGCGGCTCCTGACAAACAAATATAATGAAGACATCTGAGATTTGATGAACTCATTAGTGAGTAAGAACTGAAATGAACAAACAAACATCCTGAGAGAATTTGTGAAGCACACACAGCAGAGAGTTGCCTCATGTGAATTACGTCAGCAGAGAGAATATGGCAGTCGCAGGGCCTCAGTGTATAAACATCTCAGTGTGCAGGCAGGACGGCTCAGTCAGGGGACAGACATGGAGTTTAAACAACTGAGATTTGGCCGTTGTTTTCCTAACAGTAATACATCTTGTCGTAAACTGATTTATGAAACTGAAGTTTATGGACTTTATTACACTTTCTCGTGTCTTTTGCTTTTCTCGACAGTCTGTGGAAATCTTCTTGTCATCATTTCTATTTCTCATTTTGTTCAGCTGCACACGCCGACTAATCTTCTGATCCTTTCACTTGCAGCGGCCGATTTCTTTGCAGGTTTCTTTGTGTTGCCCTTTACTTTGGCTGGCCTGATTGATGGTTGCTGGTACTTTGGAGTTATTTGTTGTTATTTGTATCAGGCACTTGCCAATATTCTTAATACTGTAGTTGTATATAATGTGGTTTTAATATCCATTGATCGCTACATTGCTGTCTGCCATCCTTTCCTTTACAGCTCAAAAATAACTTTGACTGTCGCAAATATCAGCATTGCTGTAGTGTGGCTGTTTGCTCTTTTAATTACAGTCATAGGTTTATGTTTGAGTGATATTGTAACAGAGCGATGTGAAGGAGCTTGTGTAGTATTCACTTATTATGAAATGTCCATTTTTATTTTACTTGTAACTTTTTTTATTCCTTATTCACTAATGATTGGTTTTTATATAAGAATATTTGTAGTTGCAAGAAGCCATTCAAGAGCCATCAACTGTATGATAGAAAAGAGGCAAACTGTGGAGGTGAGTGACAGAAAAATATCAAAACCGTCTGAAAGAAAAGCCGCAAAAACATTAGGAGTAGTCGTGGGGGCTTTTATTATCTGCTGGCTGCCTCTTTACTTTTGCAATCTTTTTATTGATATTAATAACCTAATTGCACATATCATCAGGAATGCCCTTGTGTTGGTAAGTGAAGTGAACTTTGGTGTTAATCCAATTCTTTACGCTTTTCTTTATTCCTGGTTCAGAAAAGCACTGAAAATAATCCTGACGTGTAAAATATTTAGTCCAGCTTCTTCTGTGATCAATTTACTGTAAATGGTAAAGAAAATAAAAATGTAATTTTCTGAACTTAGATGTTTTAAATTATTTGTACATTATGCCTTTGCTTATTTTTCATATTAGCAGTGATATATTTGCACATATTTCTTAACAATACAATCATTTCACATTCACTGTATTGTTGTGAAGGCTGTTTTTGTTAAAATTGTACTTTATTCATGTGGAGTGTACACTGTTTATGATTATTGCTTATTTCACCACAGTTATTTTCATAAACCTGCTCCTTATCTGAATGTGTAATAAACAGCATTTAAAATTTTGGAGACTCCTGGCAATTCATCTAAACACTTCAGAATTTCTTGGTGACTTTTTTATTTTTTTAACATTGTATAATGATTATTGCTATTTCCATTATTTTGGGCGAGAATTATTTATTTCAATATGAATTAAGTGTGCTGAATTTTACCCATTATCTGGAAATATAAAAATCTTTTAACATCTGCAGTTATAATTTCCACAAACTTTCAGATTTTTTTGTATTGATGTGACATACAAGGAGAGCACAAAATAAAAAACATCAAACATGACACATTGTAATGTGATTTTATTATGTTTAATATCATGTACTTGCTATCGAGGCCACGAGTGAACCGTTGGCAATAACTCCACCCAGGGAGGTTATACCTGATTTGCTCTTACAACTTGTTAATTTCAGCAAACATCAACATATTTTAAAAGAGAACAGTGGAATGACGATTTACTTAAGTTAACTGCCCCATGCCACCAGAACCCTACTTTGTACTTTGTACTATTCTGTCATTTGTCAGAACATGAGGGCGAGTTAGCAAACACCCACCTCTGGGTGGCCATCTTGGAACTGACAAAACACTCAAAAGGAGAAAACTTTGATTTTACTGTCAGGAAATTAATGAGGAGATCCGTCGCTTTTGTGTTTCGTGTCTGGCATGTCAGCTGCAACAGATTTCTAGAAAAGACCATGCTGCTCTTTTTCCATTCCTCTCATAGATATATGAACTTCTGAACGTATCAGGGTGGACATAGTAGCTCCTCTCGAACCTTCAGCCCGAGGACATTGGATTATGCTACATGGTATACAGATGCTATCCCCTTAAAACAAGCCAAATACAGAAACATTACATGGGAACTGGTAGGGGTCATTGTGCATATCCCATAGGGGGACCAAGGGATGCAGAGATGTTCAGGGAGGTTGCCAAATTGCTCCAAATCAAGCACCTTAAGACTTCAGTGTACCATTCTCAGCCTGATGGTCAAGTCAAATGGCTTAATAAGATGCACAAGCAAATGTTTCTCATGGTGGGTTTGTATCTCATTTTTCTGAGGGTTGTGCCCTTGACTGACCTGACAAAGAAGAAGGCTCCTAACAAGGGTCAGTTACTACCCCTCTTGCTATCTGCATACCAAGAAGTCCCACAAGCTTCTAGTTTTTTCACCTTATGAATTTTTATATGGGTAACAATCCCAGGGATTGCTGGATATATTAAAAGATCAATAAAAAATTGAGGTGCCATATTCCAAACATATCTCTCTATTATAAAAAGAAATCCTGTCCCCTGTCCTGATAGTCTACGATACGTGATCTTCTCGGAAGGTAATTTAAAGACCCGCGAGACAAAAGAGACCCGCCACGGTGCGTCTCACTGGAACATAGAAGCGAGAGTCTCGCAAGACACACCCTACTTACAAGCAATATCAAAATAAAAAAAACAAACCAGTAATGTAAAGGCAGTCATGCAGCACACACAGTTCAGGGCTCTCAGTGCATATAAAGTGTATAAGGTCAATACGGTGGAAATGAATAGGGTAGAAATGAAATGAATAGGGTAGAAATGAAACATCGACAATTAAATGAAGAAGAAAGGAAAGCGCGAAGAAAAGAGAGCGAAAAGCAATGGAGCGAAAAAAATGCTAAATATAAAAACAATAATCTAGGTGCAAATTTAGAAAATAAGGAACGTAATGATCATCCTGGAACAAGTGGAATGGAAAAAAAGCACGTCCCATCGGGCGCGGAGAAAAGAGACTCAAATGTGTTGGACAGAAAAAAGAGCAAAAAAGAATAATCGAGGTGCAAATTCAGAAAATAAGGAAAGTAATTATCAGCCCGGAACAAGTGGAATTGAAAAAAGCATGTCCAATCCAGCTCAGAATTAAAAGACAATGAATAAAAGAAAGTACAACTTCATAAAGACGTTTACAAACGTTGACACTAAACACATGCAGAGCAGGTTAGAGACTATGAAACCAGTGAAAGTAGAAAGGCTCGAAAAAAAAAAACAAAAAAAAAACCCGGCACTATACACATGTGGAGAAAGCTGCGACAGCAGCTACCCCAACCGAACGTGAGCAGCGTTATACATCCTGCAAGAAAGAATTCAACCACGCCCGTGGCCAGAAATAAAAGACAGGTATGCTTTTACAACGTCATGCGAGACCAGGCAGTGAGCCATCATTTAAAACAAGTCAACAGACCTCTAAGCTAGCAGTTGTTGGATTGCTTTTGACAGGCAAGCATCGTGTGCTCAGAGCTCTTAAAACAACGACATGCGACAGGCAGAAGAGGCAGCTAGCAAGCAGCAAAATGACAGCAAATGATCCAAAGGCACATCCTTAGTGTATGTTCAGCTGCAACACCCTTCACAACACGAGCAGTATTATACGTCTGGTAAGAAAGAGATGTAACCTTGCGCGAGGCAGGAAATAAAGAAACAAGTATTGTTTTTACAAAAGGTTTTAAAGTAAAAGTGAAAATAATGCATATGTAAAAATTCACAAGAAAATAACAATCTCTTTAAATTGTAGATTGCCTGCCTAAGGTAAAGTCATCCCTGATGAATGGGGACGTGGGAATGAGGGGTCCTTTCATCGGATTAGCGCTATTTCAGATGTGGAATGGCAAAATGGGGGAGGCAGCTTGATGAATGAGGTCTCCAGGACTTAAAACAAATTCAAATCATATTATGTGATATCACCTAATGTGAAATTCTACTCCGTACTTCTAGAATTTTTATTTTTATACTGTATTGAGGATTTATTCTGTTCTATGTATTGTACTGTACGGCTCAGAATTAAAAGACAATAAGTAAAATGACAAAGTAGAACTTCATAAAGACGTTTACAAACGTTAGCGCTAAACACATACAGAGCAGGTTAGAGACTATGAAACCAGTGAAATTAGAAAGGCTCAAAAAAAACAAACAAAAAAAAACCCGCCGCTATACACGTGGAGAAAGTTAAAGGATATGAAAGTAGGAAAATTAGAAAATATAAAAAAAGAAAGTAAAGATCGCAGTAGCGCAAACAAACAAACTGCCTCATTTAACAATGCACCAGTCTAACTTTGGTTTTGCACAATAATTACTACACTATTGCACCTTAACACTTAATTCTACTTTATTCACATAATTTTACTTATTTATTATGTTCTACTATACTGTTATCTTTCGATCTATGACTTTTTGTTAATTTAACTGATATTCTTCTAACTTTGCACAGTTTTTGATAAGCGGATCAGGATGCATTTCACTGCGTGTTGTCCTGTATAACTATGCATGTGGCAAATAAAGAATCTTGAGAATTTCAAAAACGGAGTTTACCGCACATGCATTTATTGGTTACTTTGTTCATGTATATATATTTATCTGTCTGCTTATTTAAAAAGCTACATTTACCCCAGGAGTCAAAAAACGTTCTGTCTAGCCCTTGTACAAAACCCTAGACAAAAGCTGGGGTATCACCTCGGTGAACCCATGTACTTTTGGAACTGTGAGAGGAAAATAGCACAACTTTACAGACAGGAGTCTAATGCAGAACTCTATTTACTTTTTTACTTTGTTAAAAAAAAAAATATTAACTGCTGATGATGTAGATCGTTTTGTCTGTGTTGAAATTCCAAACAGAGAAACCTATCCTGGCCTCATTAAAAAGATTCAGCATATTGGGACTCGCAAGATTACAAATATTGTTTTTACAAAAGTTCTGAAATAAAAGTGAAACTAATGAAATAGCAACAATTCAAAGAAAAAACAATCTTAAAAGTGTGTATCCGGAAAACCAAACACGGGGGTTGGCGAGCGAAGCGAGCAGGGGGCGAAGCCCCCTAGTCTTCAAATATATCACACAGTTATGCAATATGTTTGGTAAAATCAGACCAATACTAAGAGCTTATATTGAACATGCGCAATCAGCCTAAATCTATACCCATTGTAAGATGCTCCTAGAGTTTGCTCCCAGAGACTGGGTTAAGCTTCTTCCACTTCCTATTCCAAATTATTGGTTCATTGGGAAGGGTGCTATGAAATTAAGGAAAGGAAGGGGCTGGTTGACTATTTGATTAAACAACCCAAACAGTGATGAGAGTTCAAAGCAGATATCCTGTCCAACTGAGAAGTGATAAATAAAAGACCTGGGGCCTCATGTATAAATGGTGCGTACGCACAGAAATGTTGCGTACGAACCTTTCCACGCTCAAATCGCGATGTATAAAACCTAAACTTGGCGTAAAGCCACGCACATTTCCACGGTAACTCATACCTTGGTGGACGCAATTTCTCTGCTCGGTTTTGCAGACTGGCGGCACCCAGCGTCAAAGCAGTGCTACTGTTCCTGTGTGGTCACCCTTTCTTTCTTAGATCCACATTCCTGACGCGGCTTTATAAATACACTGAAACTAACTGCATATTGTTTATTAGTGTAATGCATCTGATTGTAATTAACCTGCAGCAATATAATGGTCCAGGGAATAGCCATAGTATTCCAAATACCATAACTGCTTTAGCGTTGTAACTCTCACTGCATCTTCTTCCTCTTTCAGCTGCTCCCATTAGGTGTTGCCACAGCAGATCATCTTTTTCCATATTACTCTCACTGCACCACTCGGAGTATTTATATCACTGTATCTGAGTGGGGAATCACAGCAGCAGCTGATCGGAAAGAGAATTATCGGTACACAGCATGAAGCAGACGCTGCCTGAGCCAAGGCAAAACGCTTCAGAGACTTCCCTGTACGGACTTCGCGGTTTAGAAAAAGTTTCATCCCAAGAACTATAAACGCACTCAATCAGTCCATCAAGTGCTCCTTGTAGAACTGTTTACTTATAAGTACAATTACCTCACTGTAAACTTGCACTACAGTTATAATATTGCACAACCTGCGCCACTTTATGAAGCGTATATTTACATATGATAATATCATTTTTAAGATGAAATGCAGCAAAATATGTTGATTATATTATACAGATAAAAATTTAACTTCATTTAAATAATCTTTATTGTTAATAATTAAACCTGTGAGGACACGGTGCCGCAGCGCTAGCTAGTTCAGGGATTGTTCCTGCATTGCGTTGTATTCTTGCTGGTGATGATGCGACACTGGAAGGATAGACGGTTAGAATAATTAAACATGTACTACAAAGATATTTCAATGTTCCTTGAAGAATCGGCGTTTTAAGCTTACAGATTGCTTCACGTCTATATAGCTGATTGTGTGGCGATTGGGTTTTTGGAGAAAGAAAAGTAAGGACAGGAATTGGAGGTTAGTACGTTTGAAAGAGACAGTACTTCTGTAATAAATTATTTCATCGAAGGTCGCATATGGCGCCGCAAGCCTCTTGCGTGAGACATGAACAAGCACTGCGCCACCGTGTTTCCATGTTTAATAACATGCTTTCATTCCTATCATCATGAAAAAGATATCACGTATACATCTCAGTATTTTAATTATTCAGAGAGCTGTAATATCACAAATGTAATGGATTATGTGTCCTGTCAGAGAAAGAGAAAGCCCGTTTAAGAAGCAGGTAGTGCTTCACACACATAGAGCACATAGAAGATCAAATACAGAACAAAGCATTTAATGTGCCTCTTTAGTTACAATGGGATTTGAGAAACTAGTAAAGTAAAAGATTTTAAGATGAAGTTTATGATGTTCTACTTTAATGGCAAAATAAACTACGTGATTAAAGTGGAAATTTCGAGATTAAAGTTGACATTTCGTGCTTTTGTCCTACTGTGTGCCTATTTTCTTGTCTGTATCCTAATAAGCTTTCATATGACACTCAGACGGTGGGCTATGAGTCGCCTTTTTACGGCGACTTTGATATGTGATTTCTTTTTTATTTCGGGCACTGTGTGACTTTGTGAACTTGAGCCTTCGAGTTTCTCCAACACTCTGTCACTCGATCAACTTCCTTTTGTTGATTATACCACTGTTTAGACCAAAAAATAGTACGTTTTTCCTTTGCCTCCACTTGGTATTCGCTGAAATTCTTATATTTCCCCCCGTGCTTTTCCCATTGTCTTTTCACAGAAGGCTATTTATATTGATTTGCATATTCAAAGAGGCGTAATTCTGGGAGGAGTTGGGGCGGGACAGAAGGCGCGTGCACGTGCGTTACTTTTCACGCTGATCGGGATTTATGTAGTGGAAGAACGTGAAAGTTTGCGTGCGCACAGATTCCAGCATCTGGATTTTTCTTTGCGTACGCACAATCCCACTTTTGTGCTTACGCCATGTTATAGTGTGAGTTCTACGCACGGCGATATACATGAGGCCCCTGGTCCGACCTCTCTGATTGAACAACATCATAACTGACCCAGGAGTAGTTGTCCAAGAATGCCCGTAAGCACTCCCGGAAGCAGAATGAGCAGAAGTGGAACTTAAGGTCAAACAAATGCTGGATATAGGAGTGATTGGGGAAAGTTTTAGTCCCTGGTCCAGTCCTATTGTATTGGACCCAAACACTGATGGCAGTTAGCACTTTTGCAATGACTTATGTCAGCAAGTTTCTTGTTTTGATGCATATTTGATGTTTTGACTGCACAAACTCCTCAAGCAACTCAAAAAAAAGCATAATATTTGACCACTCTTGACATGACAAAAGGGTATTGGCAAATTCCCTTCAAGAGTGCTTTGGCCCACAACTCTTATAGTGCTGCCTACCAGAATGACATGGTCATCTGTTCCAGCACTTGTTAAGAACAAATGCAGCAGGTTCGAGGTGTGCTCCTTACACTATATCACAGTGGCATTAAGATTATTTTGAATCAATTGAGGCCAAATAATTGCACTATGAGGTGGGAGGTAGTAAAATTCAACCACTGTGCACCATAGTTAATGCTGTACTCAACTGGCCCTGTCCACAAACCAGGCAGCAAGTATAAGCATTCCTGGCATTTGAGGGGTACTGCTGCAGGTGTGTACCTCATATTTTCAAGAGGGCTATGCCCTTGACTGACCTGACAAACAAGAGGGCTCTTAACATAGTGTGTTGGGGGCTAAAAAATGGAAACAACCCCTTACATCTGCACCTGTATTGTTGGATTTTTCTCTGTCTTTTATTGCCCAGGCTGACATTTTGGACACAAGTCTATGTGCAGTGTTCAGCAAGATTGTTGTTTGTGTAGAACGCCACATCTTGTTGCTGAGCCAGAAACTATTGGACCTTGAAACCAGGTATGCGGCTATGGAAAGGGAAGTATTGGTGATTAAGTGAGCTATTCTTCTACCTGCATGGCCATGAATTCACTCTAGTTATCAACTATGCAACTTTATAGTGGATGGTGCTGCACAAATAGTCAAACCAACATGTCACTTGATGTTTCTTACACCTTCAGTCTTTTAAATTCAAAGTCCTAGGTTGCCACAGTTCCCTCCATGTCAATGCTGATGCGCTATCTCGGAGATATGGCCTCACAGTTCAGGCTAACTGACCCAATTGGTCTGGGCTGGGGTGGGGGAGACAACTTCAAGGCTCATATAAATGTAATTACACTCCCAATCAGGGGTTGGTGCTGTTGCCTAATGCTTTTTCTTGTCCTCTTTATGCAGAAGCAGTGATTGACCATTGCATCCTGAATAATGTCGCGTCAACTTCCCAGTAATCTGAACCCACTTCTTCCAGCCCTGGCCGATGATATGTAAACACAGGCACTTGTCATTTGAGGGGACATCCTCTAAAAGTGTGTATTTTTACAAGGAATTCACTTTAATTCTTTTAAAATCTGCTAAAGAGACAACTTGTACTGTGTTAATGAAATACAGAAAAAATGTCTTCATGTGTATTGTGTGCTCAGTTTGTACAAAATATTTCACTGCAGCAACCCTATTAGATGGAATAGCACGAGGATTATAAAGATGATTCAAAATCAGTCAAATGTGCTTTAAAAATAAGTAAAACTTTTTAACAATTATGAAAAATATTTTAAACGGTAGTTGTAGCTGCGTTTTTCCAAAGATACCAAAGTTCAGCAGCTCTAACTCAAAAAATGGGATTCAACAAAAGCCTGATGCGCAGAAATGATTCCACAGACAAAATATCTTCGTTTTTAAAAGTTTAGTTAAGTTTTAAAGTAAAACATTTCACACAAAAAAAAAAAAATTAAAATAGCAAAAAAAGGAAAAAAATAATGTTAAGAAAAGTTCAGTTCTAAGCTTAATCTTGTTACATCTCAAATCGTTACTATTTACTTATCATTTCTGAACTATTTCAAAACGGTCAGAAAACTGTATGCTGTATGGGTCTTTCAAGTCCCTCTTTACTAGGACCTGTTCTAAACACAACTGAACCTATTATCACACTGTTTCTCCGTTATAATAAGAAGGTTCTATCTCTTACTAACTTATAGGGGAAAAAGACTATACCATTGTCTATGACTATGGAAGAAATGTATATTCTATTCAAATTAAGCAAACATTAATATGAGTTTAACTCAAAACTTTCACTTTCCAAAATTGGCTCTTACAGTAGTGACAGGAAGAGTGTTCTCATCCAAATGTAATTCCTTTTTAAAGGTTTAAGTTCTGCTGTTTCTATAGAATTGTGCACAATGCTGTTCTTTGAAGTATTACATTTATTTGTTCATTTCAGTTCCTAATTCTCTAATGAGTTCATCAAATCACAGATGTCTTCATTATATTTGTTTGTCAGGAGCCACTCAGGGCCTTCAATGGTTTCTCCTCACATCTTAAGACACTTGGATTTGAACCCTGGTCCAGCTGCTGGCTCTCTGCAGTTTACTTGTTCTTCCTGTAACTGGTGTTTTTGGTTTTTTTTTTTGTTCTCAGTCACTTTGACTTTCTCTCATCATAACAGTGAGTAGCACATTAAATCAGTGGTTTCAAATGAGCTGAGGTTGTGCCCAGTGGTGGTCTGACACTCCATCCTGTCCTGCACCCAGTGGTGCTCAGAGCCCCTCTGACACCTGTGAGCTGAACCTTCATGGATTGTGCTGGATCCAGGCATATATCAGTTATGGAGAGAGTGGCATATGGGTTGTGGCTTTACATTGCAGGAAGGAAGATTCTAACTAGAGACTAAAATGTTAAAGAAAGCTATTTTCAGTACTATAGGAGTAGATTTATAGGACATAAAAGTATCTTTCCTTTATAAGGTAAATCGTTAAGTGAAGCTGTGCTCGGGGTGGAGAGAGCAATCACTCAGCATGTACGAGTAGGGACTAGGAGGAGAAAAGAGAGAATTCTTTCTTCATAGTTTTTAAACCCTAACCTAACCTAACTATGACCCTGACCCAAACCCTAAACTTAACCAGGACACACCAAGAGCAATAAGAATTCAGGCCCCAAAACTTGAATACAACCCCACAAAAAACAAGTCCTAACATTAAACTAGATAAACTCACCATAAGGTTATCCCAAACCCTAGAACAACAGATACAACTCTTAACCTCGTAACCTAAACCATAACACACCCCAAATAACAGACCTCCAGAACCCTAAAACCCTCCCAAACCCTATTCTTAAAATATACTACTATAAAACTCTAAAATTATTTGGGATCCCATAGACCAATCAGACCTACAATAGGAACCCAGCAAAGTGAGGACAGGACAGGAGTTAGGCAGAGAAAACCAGGGTACAACATGTTTTTTTTTTAATATTTGACAAAAGGTTTAAATTTGACGGGACCTCGACATAAAAATCTTAAAAAAAAAAAACTAGAGGTGATGGTCTGTCCATCTCTGGCACCCATGAGAACCTAAGCAAACAGCTTAAATTGCATCGATGTAGATGGCGCTCAGGGGATTTCCCCTTCCCCAACCCTAAACCTAATATCCTTTCTTTTCCATCCCTAAACCTAACAATTCTTCCCTCACCAGTCCTAAAAATTGTAATCATCTTTCCAGCCCTGCTCTCAGGAAAGTGAGTTGTTTAACAAAAAAACCTACCCCTAACCCTAATTTCACCCCTAGAAATCAATGTTTATAATTTATCCAAAATGTTTAAAGTTACAGAACTGGATACTTCTCTGTTACGCTAATAAGCATATGACACTCAGATGGTGGGTTACAACTCACCTTTTCACGGCGACTTTGATATCTGACAACTTCTTTTTTATTTTGGGCACTGTGCGACTTTGTGAATTTGAGCTTTCAAGTTTCTCTGACATTCCATGTCACTTGATCAACTTCCTTTTGATATTTATATCACTGTTTAAACCAACAAATAGTACGTTTTTCTTTGCCTCTACTTGGTATTCGCTGAAATTCTTCTATTTACCCCCATGCTTTTGCCATTGCCTTTTCACAGAACGCTGAGCATAAAGGCTATTTATATTGATTTGCATATTCAAAGAGGTGTAATTCTGGGAGGAGTTTGAGTGCGGCAGCAGGCGCGTACACGTCCATTACTTTTCACGCTGACCGGGATTTATGGAACGGAAGAACGTGGAAGTTGGTGAACACACAGATTTATGCAGCTGGATTTTTTTATGCGTACGCACATTTCCGCTTTTCTCCTTATGCTATGTTTTAGTGTGAATTCTACAAACAGCGTTATGCATGAGGCCCCTGGTGTTTCTGTCTTGCTATATGGTTGCGAGACAAGGACACTATCCAGTGACCTGACCGGACTCCTTTGGTACTGTGTCTCTCTGGAAAATCCTTGGGTACCATTGGTTTGACTTTGTTTTGCTCATGGAGTCCTGAATGAGGCACATTACCTGCATTGTGAGGGAGGGTCAGTTATGGCACTACGGCCATGTGGTGTGTTTCCCCGATGGTGATCCGGCTCATAAGATCCTCATTGTTGGGGTCCCGAGTGGCTGGACCAGGCCAAGGGGTCGCCTACGTAACACCTGGCTGCGGCAGTTAGAGGGTCATTTCTGGAGGGTGGGACTGGACCGCGTGTCTGCATGGGGGGTTGCACACCAGGATATCGAGTTGTTTCATCATGTAGTGGGTGCGGCAACGCACTGTACCAGTGCATGCTCCCCAACTTGACTTGACTTGACTTGTCAGTGCTGAAGGCCCACCTGACTGCTTGTTTTTATTGTATAGCACTTGTGTAATAAACTTGCATCTTTCACCCGTCATGTTTGGTCTGTGTCTCTTCTCTCCTCTGATCCTGCTCAGCTCGTGATCTAATAGATGTCCAGACTGTAGGTTGGGGGCCACTCTCCAACTACAAGGGCTATCACAACCACCGCACCAGACAACCAGTGAGACAACCTGATTCTGTCTTGTGGATTGTGTACAGAGCTCAATTGTGCAAATGGTGAGGTCAGTGTATTCTTTTGATTTCCAAGATGAGATGACAACACTCAAATGAGTGAAGTTTAACACATTTGCAGTGTTAATAAAAGACTCTAATATTGCTCTTTCAAGTTCAAGAATAAAGGAAATTTGAAAGGACTTTCTGTACAACTCTACATACAAACTTTGACAAATGGTAGCAGAAATGGGGCTGCAAAGAATGAATCAAAATCAAAATGTTAGGACCTCATCAGTGTTGTCATCAGTGTTGCTGTGCGTTCGAAGCAGAATAGTAAGCACTCGGGGTCGTCCAAGGAGTCAATCACACCAGTACATCCCTGAAACAGGCAAGGGCAGGAGCGGCCGCCATAGACTCATCTTGCCCCGGTGGTAACAGGGTATGATGTGCTTCTTGGGGATCCATTTGTGCAAGGACCCCATTCCTAGTACCATGTGATGTGTGATTCACTCTCTTACACCCTAAAGATGAGTCTGAGCCTCAGGGCTTCAGGAAAACCAGCTTTATTCCAATACAAAGAAGAACAGCACGGTTTTTTATTCAACTGGGAGCTACCACTTCCCACACACAGATACAGAAAACGAGCAGGCATGGGGCCAAGTTAGAATGTTCCTTGCATCACCCATCGGGTGACAGATGTGTTACGCAGGGAGGTTGTGACCTAGCAATTGCCTCAGCGACGGACATGCAGCTCTCGCCAGAAGTGTCAATGGTGTTCTGGTGTGCAGCCCTTTTGGGAAGGGTCTCAAAAGAGCTGAGAAGTGTCAAATACCCCTTAACTTTGCCCACACTGGTGTAGACAAAGCGACCACCCAAGCCAGGCTCAGCCAGGCGCAAAAGAATGTCAGTGCTGACATCAGCAGCCTTGGGACAGTGACAAACATCAAAAGCAAACAGCTGTAAGCTAATAAACCACCGAGTGAGCCGGGCATTGACATCCTTCTGTCTGTAGAGCCACTGAAGTGGGGCGTAGTCTGTCACATGGGTAAACCACACAAGTACTACTGGAGGGCCTCGACTGCCCATTTAATCAGCAGACATTCCTTCTCAATAATTGAGTGAATACGTTCCCTGGGAAGCAGTTTCCTTCTGAGAAACTTGATGGGATGTTCCTCCCGATTGAAACATTGAGAAAGCCCCGACACCAATCTGAAAGCACTTGCCTCAGTCTGCAGAACAAATTCCATCAAAATGTCTGGATTTCACTCAGGTCTTGGCCACCTGCAGAGCGACTCTTTCTGTGATGAATAGAGAGAAGCTCGCCGCTGACACTATCAATGAAGGAATCAGGTTTGAATTTGAACCTAAGTTGTCCAGTGAGATGGAAGACGAATCCTCAAGTGAAGACAGCTGGCTGACTTTACCACCCAGTCACTTGTATCGTCAACCTTCCCAAACTTGATAACTGCTTCGGACCCCAATGAAGCAGTACCAGGAGGAGAGCACAATCCTCATCAGGTGCCAGGGAAGCAGAGACTGCCACTCAGACAGAGTTTGCCTGCCTGCAGCAAGCCAATAGCAGTTTAGCCTTTGCATTCAAACAAGCCCATGTCATTGATGACTCTTACTACATGGAGAGGGAGGAGCAAAACTTTAAAACATCACACCTTTTAGTTAAGAATACCCCGGTGGTAGTGAGATATGATGTGCCTCTTGGGAACCCATTGGTGTAAGGACCCCACTACTGGTACCATGTGATGCGTGAGTCACTGCCTTCCACCTGAAAGATGAGTCTGAGTCTCAGGGCTTCAGGAAAAACCAGCTCAAAAAAGTTCAGAAGCCTCACTATTTATTTATTTATTTATCTATCATATGATTGATTAGCTGTTCTGTGAGTTTGTATCATCATTTCTTTTTTATATTTTTGCATCTGTATGTATTTAAATTTCCCCTTGGGATTAATATATGGGATTCATATGTAGAGAATGATTTTAAGATTATGTCTGAAATTTGATTGAACATACATTTTCCTTAATACATAGTTTGGCGGATGGCTGGGGCTCATGCCCAGTCGGGATGCCTGGAGGATGGAAGGACCGGGATAGGAGCAGTACCTCCTCTGGAATACGAGAAGGCAATCCGCCCTTGTGGGAGCTGGGGCTGTGGGAACAGAGCTTGGAAGCTCAAACCTGTGGGGGCCTGTGGCCACCACCGGGGGGTGCATGGACATTGGCTAAGACCTGGACTGCAGCATTTCCACCACACCAGGAAGTGCTGCAGGAAGGTCATCAGGGAGCACCTGGAGCACATCTGGGTGATTATAAAAGAGGTCAATTCGCTCCATTTGGGAAGGCGAAGACAGGAGGCAGAAGACGGAGCTTGCGAGTGAAGGAGTGAAGGCACCAGAGAAGAAGAAAAGAAAAGACTGTGAGCAATAGTGCTGGTGGGTTGTGCACTGTGTGTGAGGTGCAAAAGACTGTGTAGTGAAGAATCAAAATAAAAGAGTGTGTTTGGACTTCTGTGTGTCCTGCTGTCTGTCTGTAGTCAGGCTGGTCTTTCACAAGAGTAACAAACATATCTGTAAATATACTGTGTGTAAGACATGCAATATACTGTGTGTTCAGTTTGTGTTTCTTAAAGATCATGTGTGGCTTTTATGTTTCCTCTAAAAAATGAAACACAGGCTTCCCAAAGAATCCAATTTATTGGTGTCAGCACATTTAGGATGTGACATACTCCATGCTGAAACATCTCATGCATTGTCTAACTGGTTATATTGTGTTTTGCCCTTGTATGTTGTGTGTTTTATCATAGAAGGGTTTGGGGTGACCCTTTCCAACAGCATGAGATATTCTTATTCCCACACCCTGATTCTTTGTTACGTAGACCCTCACACATGTCCCCCACCTCTAGTTTCCTTATTCTTGCACTCACCTGGCCTGGAAGGAGACACAGCCGGCAGACACTCACTTGACCGTGGACTATGGATTCTGACTTCACTCTGGACTGACTGCTACTGTGCTACACTTCAAGTAACAGAAGACGTCTCCTCTGTTCTCTGTAACCCCAGATGGCAAGACTGAGCAAATAGTAATGCAAGCAAGTGGAGCAGACAATAAACCTTTATTCAGTCATTATAGAGTTTAACATTCTTAAATGTGCCCAAAAAAGTGAAAACAAATACAAAGGTAATTGGATGTGCAAATCAGAGATACAAACTGGCTATCTGTGGAGCTGTCACAGATGATGCAACTCAGACACACCTAAAAGCACACTCACAGTTAAATAATACAGCAATAATAACATTAAAAATAAAATTGTGTATAATACTCTGATGAATTTAAATAATATGATATAAAACATAATAAGATCATCTTTACACTCTGTCATATTTGATCTTTTTATGTTTTGTTCTCTCCTTGATTTTTGCAACAACACTACAAAGACACATTCCTAGTTTACATTAGTGCACCCGGCCAATAAAGAGAATTCTGGGAAGGGAGACACTTCAACAACTTGTCAGCCTGTGGTTAGAGGAAAGGGAGAGCCGTCAAGGGAATAAATAAAATAAAGCTCAGTGCAAACTGGAGAAACCTGAGACGAGAACTGACACCAGAGAGCAAAGTCAAGGAATTAAACAGCAAAATGACTTCAGCTGTGTGTGTTTATATAATGGCATTTCACTTGAACAGACATCAGCTGCTGTGTCGGTTGGCCTTGTAGTTTGTAATTTGTCTGTACGCCCTGCCACATATGACGTGTGTCTCTGGTGCTGCTGAAGTGTTTGTTAATTCTCTGCACGTATGGCCACTTAGCTCTCCTTATAGCGTGAGACAGGTTGGCTCTGGTCACCCTGATCTCACCTTGGCTCATGTCTCCAGATCTGAAGGCTGCATTTCTGATCTTGAGCAGCTTTTGCACTTCTCTCATCATCCAGGGCTTTTGGTTGGCTCTTGTGGTAACATCCTTGGTAACAGTAACATCCTCTATGCATTTGGAGATGTAGCCAGTCACAGAGTCTGTGTACTCCTCCAGATTGATGGAATCAACATCCATAGCAGCCTCCCTGAAAATGTCCCAGTCTGTCAATTTGAAGCAGTCTTGGAAAGCTGAAACAGCAACAACCTTCCACACTCTGATGTTCTTGCAGGCTGCGAGAAAAGCAACACCTCCCTCCACTGACCAGGTACTTTGTCTCTCCATAACTGACGTGAAGAGGATTCTATCCAGAGTCAATACATGCAAGGATGCAAGCTGACGACATACCTGGTCGTGTGCTCAAAGAATTTAATCATTCGAGATGAATGAGCGCCCCCGCGCTGAGTGAAAGGCCCATATATATTTAGTCTAGAAAACATGATCAGCAAGTCTTTGATAGGCTGTAACAAAATGACAAAAGAACGGGCGCATTATATTTCCCCACACAAGCGGAGCAGGACCTTTTATTCGAAGGACATGAAGAACTTCAATATTTAATATGCACAACGGGTAACACTGCAAAAGCAGCCCAAACCAGAAAAGACGGCTGGCAAAAAGTGGCCGACAAATTAAACGGTAAGTAGTGTGCATTGTACTTACTGAATGCAGCGTTTCATTCCCTATGTGTCAGATTAATTATTATTTAATATGTCATAATTCAGATCAAACATGAGCACAAGGAGAACATGGGAACAGGTGTGATGAATATATTTCAACCTGGTAAATATTGGTATATAACTATTTAAAGAATTGTTGACATAAATAATCATATATAATATAAAAAAACATTAATTTTAAAGCTAATAAGAAGGCAGACATGCAAAACACAGGTGGAGGTCCATGCGGTCCAGACCTAACCCCTGCAGAGTTGGCTCTCCAGCAAAATGCCCATCGCCCTGTTTCTGAGGGCATTCCAGATGGCAGCTCCTCCCTAGAACCAGTGGCAGGATGCAGTGGTCACTTCATTTCAGGTAAAGGATGGTCATTGCATATATTTGTCCTCAATGTGTACCATAGGTAGGTATGTTCCATATAGCCCTCTTTTTTTTGTTGGGTCAGTTGCAGGGAATGTCATATCCCTAGAACTTGTGTCTGACCAACGAGATATTGACGAAGGTCAAATATTTGATGAAGACACTGTGCCTGATTATCCATCAGGAGGAGATGTACATTTTTCAAATAATGTTTGATCAAACTCCACTGTGATCAGTCCCATGTGCCCCAATCACATTTGGAAATCCTGGGTAATGAGAATATTAGGCTGATTGTGAGATTCTTTATGGAACTGTGGGTGTTTTTGCCTGTGTATTACCTACCTGCAATGGCATGAAAGACCTCTTTTATTGTCTGCACATGCAGGTGTCCAGGAAACACTATGAAAACACGAAGGAAATATTTCTAAGCCAATCAGACTTTACGAGTTGCCTGGCAAACTGCACTTTTAGATTTTCTGCATTGCCTACAGTATATAAAAAAGTGCCGCTTGCAAAAAACCTCAAAGCAATCATCATGCCAAATCGTCAACAATTGCATCTGGCTAAACGAGTAATCCACGTACGAAAAATACCCCCCAGGTCTTGATCACTTAAAGACAGTTGTGTTTAAATTCTTAGTAAAACATTCATTTCAAAGATATACATAGCAATACACATGAATGAGTGCACACCTCTGAATTATGTTGTTATATTTTTAAATATCTTACCAAGATAACTGAACACTTTCTGTGTACGAAATAGCAGGAGCCATTGTGCTCTACAGCAACCCTAGAGCCATTTGACAAATGAAAGAGAAAGAAAGCACTGAACAATTTGTGTTTTGCCTATCAAAAGGAATAAATGTGTACTTATACAATATTTATCTGTGCATAAATAATAAGAATAAAAGGCTGAGAGAAACAGCAGGACTGAAAAGTGAGGAAGTTCAACGAGAGCTGCAGAAACCCAAGAGCAGAACCTGACATCAGAGAGAAAAGGAAAGGTGATCTGTATCCCACTGAAGAGCATTCACAGTCATAACCAATACCATCGCTAGGTCAAGTTCATGAACTGCATCAAAATAGTCCTCAAGATTTGTATATCCCGTGACAGCTCGTATTATAAGGAGGTTGCAATCCCTGCATTGTTTTCCATGGTGCATTAGAGTTTTTGCTTCAAGCAACACTCAGTTTACACACAAAACACAGCAACCTGCATGCCTTTGAAAGTGCCGAGCAAACATCTCACACATCCTTCTCCTGTATTTCACAAACAATTCTTCTGAGTTAATTGGTGTATCAAAGACACGAATGAAGGCAAAGAGTTTAACTGTAGAATCCCTGAAACCTACGAAAAAAGTTGTAATGCCAGGCCACCATAAATTCCCTCTCACCTCCTCACCAGCGCCTTTGTTTTGTAAATGTGTCAGTCAGCGCAATCAGAATCAAAGCCTGCTATCCTATCCCTCCCAGCTGTTGCAGCTCAAGTCTGTTTTTCTGGGTGTGAGGTGTCTGTTATTGAAACTACAACAACAACAACATTTATTTATATAGCACATTTTCATACAAATAATGTAGCTCAAAGTGCTTTACATGATGAAGAAAAGAGAAATAAAAGACAAAGTAAGAATTAGAACAAGACAACACTAATTAACATAGAATAAGAGTAAGGTCCGATGGCCAGAGAGCACAGAAAAAAACAAAAAAACTCCAGACGGCTGGAGAGAAAAAATAAAATCTGCAGGGGTTCCAGGCCACGAGACCACCCAGCCCCCTCTGGGCATTCTACTTAACATAAATGAAATAGTCCTCTATGTATTTAGGATTCTCATGGAAGGACTTGATGATGATGGTCATGTGGACGTCTGGCTTTTAACTCATCAATGTAGGAACATCATGGTGCTTTGATTAGGTGGTGGTGGCGCAGGTTGCCACCACAGAAAACCGGGAACAGAAACAATAATTAATTGAATGTACAGAGCATCAGGATTTAACTAAGATGAAGCTATGAGAAAGCCATGTTAAGGTAATGTGTTTTCAGCAGTGTTTTAAAGTGCTCCACTGTATCAGCCTGGCAAATTCCTATTGTCAGTCTATTCCAGATTTTAGGTGCATAACAGCAGAAGGCCGCCTCACCACTTCTTTTAAGTTTTGCTCTTGGAATTCTAAGGAGACACTCAGTTGAGGATCTGAGGTTACGATTTGGAATATAAGACGTCAGACATTCCGATATATAAGATGGGGCGAGATTATTTAAGGCTTTGTAAACCATAAGCAGTATTTTAAAGTCAATCCTGAATGACACAGGTAACCAGTGTAGTGACATCAAAACTGGAGAAATGTGCTCGGATTTTCTTTTCCTGGTAAGGATTCTAGCAGCTGCATTCTGCACTAGTTGCAAACGATTGATGTCTTTTTGGGTAGTCCTGAGAGGAGTGCGTTACAGTAATCTAGTCAACTGAAAACAAACGCGTGAACTAATTTCTCAGCATCTTTCGATGATATAAGAGGTCTAACTTTTGCTATGTTTCTTAAGTGAAAAAATGCTGTCCTAGTGATCTGATTAATATGTGATTTAAAATTCAGATTACAGTCAACAGTTACCCCTAAGTTCTTTACCTCTGTCTTGACTTTTAATCCTAATGTATCCAGTTTATTTCTAATAGCCTCATTATATCCATTATTGCCAATCACTAAAATTCCTGTTTTCTCTTTATTTAGTTTGAGAAAATTACAATTCGTCCAATTACAAACACATGTAAGACATTGTATTAGTGAAATAACAGTGTCTGGGTCATCAGGTACAATTGATAAATACAGCTGTGTGTCATCAGCATAGCTGTGGTAGCTCACGTTGTGCCCTGAGATAATCTGACCTAACAGAAGCATGTAGATTGAGAAGAGCAGCGGACCCAGGATAGAGCCTTGTGGAACACCATATAGGATATCATGTGTCTTTGAGTTGTAATTACCACAACTAACAAAGAATTTTCTCCCTGCCAGGTAGGATTCAAACCAATTTAAGACCCTGCCAGAGAGGCCCACCCATTGACTAAGGCGACTTCTAAGAATATTATGATCAATGGTGTCAAATGCGGCACTCAGATCTAAGAGGATGAGAACAGATAAATGGCCTCTGTCTGCATTTACCCGCAAGTCATTTACTACTTTAACGAGTGCAGTTTCTGTGCTGTGATTTGTTCTAAAACCTGACTGAAATTTATCAAGAATAGCAGGTTTATTGAGGTGCTCATTTAACTGCATAATGACGGCCTTCTCTAGAATTTTACTTAAGAAAGGCAGGTTAGAGATGGGTCTATAATTTTCAAGAGCAGAGGGGTCGAGATTATTTTTCTTGAGTAGGGGTTTAACTACAGCAGTCTTAAGACAGTCTGGGAAGACCCCCGTATCTAATGATGAGTTTACTATGTCAAGAATATTATCAATTAGCACGCCTGATACTTCTTTGAAAAAGCTTGTTGGGATTGAGTCAAGGACACAGGTGGAGGGTTTCAGTTGAGAAATTATTTTATGTAATTAGGTAAATTTATCCTAGTGAAAGAATTTAATTTTTTATAAGGGAGTACTGGAGCTTAGGAGGATCCTTAGTGTTGGGGAGATATACTATGTTATTTCTAATATCATTAATTTTTTGACTGAAAAATACAGCAAAAGCCTCACAGGTTTTACTGGAAGTACTTAGGAGGCATTCCTTTGAGTTACCTGGTTTAGCAGACGATCAATCGTCGAGAATAAGACTCTGGGATTACTAGCATTGTTATTTATAATCTTAGAGAAATAGCAGCGCCTCTCAAGACGGACTGTGTTATTGTATTCTGTTATTTTAACTTTTAATATTTCATAGTGGATAGTTAGTTTAGTCTTCCTCCATTTACGCTCAGCTCTACGGCATGTTCTCTTTAAATCAGACACTCTTTGGGTCTTCCATGGTATAACAATGCTAGAAGATTTTTTAACTGTCTTTTCAAGTGCAACTAAGTCAACAGCAGCTCTCACCTTAATATTAAATTTTCCCACCTTACTATTTACATTATCCTCGCTATTATAGTTGGCACTATAAACCGACTGATTGCTTAGAATGTTTGTAAGTTTTAAAGCTGCTGATGAGTCAAAGAAGAAAATGGTCTGATAGACCAGTATCAATGACCTGCTTTATATCAACTTTTAGTCCTTTAGTAATCACTAAGTCTAACGTATGACCTGCTTTATGTGTAGGCTGACTAATGAGCTGTCTCAAATCAAAAGAGTCCAGGAGGTTCATGAATTCTTTTACTTTTTGGTCACACTGATTATCTACATGAAAGTTAAAGTCACAGACTATTAAGAGTGTGTCATAGTTCGTAATTAAAATTGACATTAAGTCAGAGAATTCCTCAAAGAAAGACGCATTAAATTTAGGAGGTCTATACACGGATAATACTAGAACGTGAGAATCTCCATGAATAACAACGGTGAGATACTCAAAGGACTTGAATTTACCAAAACTGACATCTTTACACTTTAACCGGCTCGAGTAAATGTTTGCTAGTCCTCCACCTCTCTTTCCTTGGCGATCTGCACGACTGCAGTATTTGTTTGATCGTCTAACGAGAGGTAGTGGACCTGAGATGAAGATCCTTGCCGACAGGGTCCTCTCTTTTGTGTCTTTAATTAGTGCTGCAAAGTCAGCCTTGAAAATCTCTGACTGTCGGTGCCTCACGTCGTTTATGCCGGCGTGTAATACAATGGATCCCACTGCCCTATTCTTGTGCTTCTCGTAGACTGTCACCGCACGTCTCATCACATCTCGGACATGAGCACCGGGAAAACAAGAAACAAAAGATATCTGATTAGGGCATGCGATATTGAGATTTCTTACAATTGAATCACCTACCATGATTACATCACCCAGGGTTGAAGGCAAACTGGGGACGCGGACAGGGACGAACCGGTTCTGGGTCCAGATGCTCGCCTGTGCCGATGTAGGTGCTCTAGCCTTGAACCCCGGCTTGCATAGCTGAGAGGGTAAATAATACATCATCATTTAGAATACATGCATTTCATGTGTGTTCCATGTCTGCAACAATCTTTGTAAACACATCGTTAAAACAGAAACGTTTGACATGTTTTAGTAATAATTGGCAAAATGTAGATATAAAGTGTATAATGTGTGAAGCCTGAAGTCCAAATATCAAATAAAGACTTTCACAAAAGGTACAACAATTATAACAAACAAGGGCACTTTTATGGAAGAATATAACTTCAGAAAAAGAACTCGCGTTAGGGTGCGACATTGACACCCCTCTGATACGACCACTTTGGTGGTGCAGCGGTAAGAACTGCTGACTCGTAGTCCAAATATCAAATAAACACTTTCACAAAAGGTACAAGTATAACAAAACAATTGCGCTTTAATCCAAGAATGTTACTGAAGGAAATGAAATTGGGTTAGGGTAGTGAGCTGTTATTATTATTACTATTATAGAGTAGAAATATAAATTTGATTTGAGTCTGTACCAGCCGGTGTAAATTTATGGTACTTGTAAAGGTTAGCTTTTTTTTTTATTTTAATGTTATGTATTTTTATTGTTATTTTTTTTTATAGCTGCGGCTCATCCCAAAGAGTACAGACCCATCCAAGGACCTGTTCTATAAGTAATTATTATTGATAAGGCCCCTCACTCTTACAGCCTTCATGAATGATCCACAGACCACCCCTTCAATTGTTCTAAGGTCCTCAAGCCCCTTTAATATGTAGTAAAAGTTGTCTTAGACAATATCTGTATCTTTTTTATCTGTCTTTTCACTATCCATCCCTATGTCGTATCTTCACACTGGTAATGCTCCGGCAATTGCCAATGAAAATAATCCCTCATTCCAAGTATGTTCTTATTCATCTTAAACCAAGCTGTCAGGGTGGTATCTCTACCCCTACCCCTATCCAATGTGCATACTTCATTTTCCTCTCTAAGTACAACTGCAGAATTGTATGAGAATGCTAACAGACAACAAATCAAAACAGCCGCCACACTGCCTTGAGGGCGCTGATGTACAGAGAGTTCACGAATTTCCTAATTTCATCACGTTCAAGAGTATTCTAATGACAATGCTGACACAATCATGTCCCGGATATACATATTTGAAGATGTACTTCACATGACTCAGGTACAGGTTGAAATTTACTAGCCACTCTTTCATCACTGTCCTTCCACTTCTCTTAACTCTTTGCCACTGTAACAGTGTTTGGTCGAGCACCTGCTGCTCTGTGCATTCCTCTTCAATTTCAAACATCATTCTACACGCTGGAGTGAAAGGATTAATTTCACTCATTCGTCACCTTAACTGATTCATCAGTGCAGGACAGCACCTTGAATTGTCCTGTTGGTGATCTTGTCTGGGTTGAGGATATACAGTTGAGCGTATGGACTCTACTCATCATTTTTTGGTTGTAACACACCTGCCTTATGGTAACAGTCATCAGTTATCTGGAAACAATAGGGTCCTCTATGAGGAGGAAGGATAATATTCACAGAAAGAACAATTAGGATACCTGATGTTTTTAAATGAAATTCACAGCATCTGCACTTTGACCTGTCTGGAACCAGAAGCGGGGTAAGACAAGTCTCTCTTCTGCTCCTCCTCAATAAATCTTTATCCACAATTTTTGCACTGACTGCCCAGACTACACTATAGTGGTCCCCTACAATCCCTACGTCATAATTTAATTCAATCTTGTGAGTTGTAGTAAGATTTGGGGCTCCCCTGTCCCAATGCCTTCACACCATCTGATGCTGAACATCACTCTGCAGTTTGGCTCTGGTTAGTTTTGGTGTCTCCTGGTCCCACACTGCTGCAATGGCTGTTGTATTCTTATGACTTCACTGTCCATGTTCCTCTGGGGTTTCTACTGCCAGAGTGCTGAGTGTTCACAGACGTCCTTAATAATTTACACATTCACATCCTCATGAAATTCATCATCCCTGATCTGGTGCATCACATCTTGATTTCTTTTGCCCCAGACTTCCTTAACTTTTGTTTTTTTACATTGTCTCATCATACATTTATGCATTTGATCCCTTTCCATAACATTTGCAGTGCACCATCTACTGGAATGTGCTTTTGTATTTCAGTTAGCAAGAATGTGCACTGCATTTGTCATTTCAACAAATGGCGCCTCATAAACATTAGCACTACTTTTATGAATCCCATCCCAATTGTCTTATAACAGAGATAGAGACACCTGACAGACACAGAGATACACAGAAACACAGACGGACACTTCATATATCTCTGTTATAAGTCATTTACTACAACCATCTGTTGGAATGACAAATGTGATGAATTGTATTACTACAAATGCTTGTGAAGCACCATATGTTGGAATGACAGAGACATAGCAACCGGACAGCTGATTTTTGTCTGTCTGGCAGTTACTCTCTGTTGGTTGTATTCAGTGTTAATGTTTGCAGTGAGGTGTGTCTGCCTCATTACTATGTCTCTGTGATATGTCATTTAGTACAGGATTTGTACAAGCAGTGTTAATGTTTGTTATATGCCATCTATTGGAATGACAAATACAAAGCATTTTAACACAAAAATGCCATCTGTTGGAAAGGCAGAGAAAAAGCAACTGGAAGAACAGAACACACAGAAAGTTTAATTAAGGTGGATATAATGGGCTGGCCTGCTGTTTTGAGGACATGAAAAAATTTAGTATGGACCGGTGCTGATCTGTGGACTGACAGTTGGGAAATCTGCTGTACACATCAGGGCGCTATAAACCTGACATTCTCTTAACCGTCTTAATGGCTGCTGAATGAGTCCATTATAACATTTAAGTCTTTCTCCTAAGCAGTGCATTCAAGTTTAAGACTTCTCATTGTGTATTAAATCCTGACATTTTTAGTTCTTGTGAAGACATGTGAGTGTCCGACACTGGGTGGGCTCATTGTGCAGAGCTACTTTATGACCTAAAGCCTGCTGACCTGCTGTCCCCCATAATACATTGCACTATGCAGACAAATGACATAAATATGTGACATGTGACACTACAAGGTGCTTCAGTGACACAAGGAGAGATGAGGGGGCCTCACATGAAGTTTGTATTAGCAGACCACCAGTGTGTCACGTATGAACTCTTGTGTGGTGAGGACCACTTCACTGTCTGTGTCGATGAGGAGGGGAATGACAACAACACGTAACATAAGAAACTCCTGTAAAGTCGTACGTCTGCCATCACTGAGCAGCTGCTGCTAATTGTTCAATCAAAACTGAACTCGTATGATGGAGATGGTGGTCCTTTTCTATTTTCTATTAAACTGTTCATAGCTTCTGTTGAAAAACATCAATTGCTGTTACTCTAATACAGTATGAATTTACTAAAAGTGTAATCTATACTAATAAAAGGCAAAGCCCTCACTGACTCACTGACTGACTGACTGACTGACTGACTGACTCATCACTAATTCTCCAACTTCCCGTGTAGGTAGAAGGCTGAAATTTGGCAGGCTCATTCCTTACAGCTTACTTACAAAAGTTAGGCAGGTTTCATTTCGAAATTCTACGCGTAATGGTCATAACTGGAACCTGTTTTTTGTCCATATACTCTAATGGAGGAGGCGGAGTCACGTAATGCGTCATCACGTATTACGCCTCCTACGTAATCACGTGAACTGAAAACGAGGAAGAGATTTACAGCACAAGTCAAACGCGGGAACGAAGGTAAATGACGTTAATTGTTGAGTGTCTTTTAATACTGTGTAAGCATACATATTAACACATGTGCAATTAAACGTGTGCATTTACGGGGTGATTTCTCAGGCTTAAAAGCTCGCCTTTTATTAAAAAGGTAATTGCAAACTCTTTTCATTCTGAAGGGCACAAACCACGTTAGATTTCAGCCGTTAAACGCGCAAAAATGTCAGTACACCAGATAAATAAGCGCAACATATCATCAGTTGTATTGTATGCTTACAATACATATAGAAATGTGTTAATCGTTAACTAATATTATGGGATGGTATTTTTCGACTCGCGCCTTGATTTAAACGATTGCATGTCTTGGTGGGTTTGCGTAGCTTATTGTCAATATCTTTACACCTCTTTTTAAGACTTAATTTAAAAAGGTTTTCTTTTCTTCTTAATTAAAATTTAAAAGCAATACTTCACCGCTGCGAAGCCCCTCTAGCGCTGACGTCCGAGGTTCGATTACCGTAAGCGAGTGCAGTGAGTGTGTACGCCTGATGAGCCAAGAATAAGGGTGAAAGACGTGTCGCGTACTCTTTGCATTATTTGACAGTAAACTATTTTCATCCATTCTATGATCTGCTTCTCACAACTGAAAGCACCGTGGCTGATGTTACCTGACTTGCTGGCCAACCATAAGCGTTACCTGGTAGGTAACCACCCACTCACTTCACTCCCTTACGGGAATCGAACCTCGGACGTCAGCGCTAGAGGCGAAGCCCCTAAAATTGCGCCACGGCGTGTGGTTCGTTTATTTGACAGCATGTAGATCGGGGTAATTACATTCACGGCATTCGTAGTCTGATTCACAATCTGATTGTATGGGTGGTTACCTACCAGGTAACGCTTATGGTTAGCCAGCAACTCAGCTCGAAGTGATCACTCGAGTGAAGGCAGCTTCACAAAAAAACAGATCCTTAACAAACTGTTATTGGTATATTTTCCCTCAATGTTAAAAGGTTTTCTTTTCTTCTTAATAAAAATTTCAAAGCAGTACTTTGCCGGTGCGAAGCGCGGGGATTTGAACGACTGACGCATACAGACATATTCATGAGTGCAGGTACTTCAGAAAGAAAGCACCGTGTAAACCTAAACTTTAAATTAAGTTCATAGACCTACAAAAGGTTGCCATTGATTTGAGGCAAGATTGCTTTTCTCCTGTACAACTATACGTTGCATTCTTAACAGTAAGGTTGCACAACTTGGTCATATTACAACCTGAGTGCTGAACTGACAACATCGTATACAAACAGACCTATAACAATTGTAATAAACAAACAAAAAAAAAAAAGCGAAGAACCCTTGGATTTAATAAAAAGGCTCCTTCCTTGGCGAAGTAAGGAAAAAGGAAGACCTTATATGGCGTTCGTTTATAAAACAGCGGAAAAGCTGTGTTAAGGCTGCTTCACAAAAAACAGATCCTTAACAAATTGCTATTGGGATATTTTCCCTCAATTTAAAAAGCTTTTCTTCTTAATAAAAATGTAAAAGCAGTACTTCGCGGGGATTTATATATATATATATATATATATATATATATATATATATATATATATATATATATATATATATATATATATATATATATATATATATATATATATAATATATATATATATATATATATATATATATATATATATATATATAGATGTATATAGAGATATAGATATCTATAGATATACATATATAGATATATATATATAGACATACATACATATCTATATGTATGTATGTCTATATATATATATATGTGTAAGCTTATAAGTACTGCCTTACTTCTCTTTAAGAAAGGAAGATGCAATGATACTTGATTTAAACAATTCCATGTCTTGGTGGGTTTGCGTAGCTTATTGTCAATATCTTTACACCTGTTTTTAAGACTTATTGACTGAAACGGGCTTTCACAAAAAAAGTTAGGGCTTTGCTACAGGATACACCCTCCACAAGTTAAGCAAGTAAAAATAAAAGTGTATATTTCTGTTTTATTTAAACCTTTTAAGTTTGTATGCATAGCCCCAATTGGCTGTTTTAGTTTTTTTTTTCTTTCTTCAGTAATATTAAATCTCCTTAAAGAAAAAGAACATATGTATTTTACTTTTTTTGTATCTCTTTAGGAATATTTTAGTGTAAAAGGATAACCAGTATTTAAACCTTTTATGTTACTTTATAAAGTTATTTTACACAATGTTGAAAAATTAATAAGACAGCTACATATTTTGGCAGCTGCTGCTTTAATTTTCAATGAAATGAAAAAAGCTCTCCAAGAGAAAACCTCAATGAAGAAGAAACTAAAAAGGAGAAACCCTCATTTATAAAAGTTTGCTGCAGATGACTTGACTGAAAATAAATGAATAGTTCCTATGTGTATAATACATATTTATCTATTTGACTTATGCCTTTATTCCAGCAACTTGCAACATCTCAGGTACAATTTGTTACATTACTTTTGTTTTTTGCAGCACAGGCAGGTGAAGTGACTTCCTCAGGGTCACACAGTGGTGTCAGTACCAGGATTTGAACTGACAAGCTCCGGGTTTACTGAAATATTACTGAAGAAAGAAAAAAAACGAAAACGGGCAAATAGGGCTATGCATACAGATGTCCATCCGTCCATTATCCAACCCGCTATATCCTAAATACAGGAGCCAATAAGTAGATATGTATATATACAGTATATATATATATATATATATATATATATATATATATATATATATATATATATATATATAGATATATATATATATATATATATATATATATATATATATATATATATATATATATATATATATATATGTGAATGTATGTATGTATGTATATATGTATGTCTATATTTATATGTATGTATATATATGTAGATATGTAAATTTGTATATGTATATATATATATATATATGTATATGTGGATGTGTATATGTATATACAGTAATCCCTCCTCCATCGCGGGGGTTGCGTTCCAGAGCCACCCGCGAAATAAGAAAATCCGCGAAGTAGAAACCATATGTTTATATGGTTATTTTTATATTGTCATGCTTGGGTCACAGATTTGCGCAGAAACACAGGAGGTTGTAGAGAGACAGGAACGTTATTCAAACACCGCACACAAACATTTGTCTCTTTTTCAAAAGTTTAAACTGTGCTCCATGACAAGACAGAGATGACAGTTCCGTCTCACAATTAAAAGAATGCAAACATATCTTCCTCTTCAAAGGAGTGCGCGTCAGGAGCAAAGCCTGTCAGAAAGAGATAGGAAAGCAAACAAATCAATAGGGCTGTTTGGCTTTTAAGTATGCGAAGCACCGCGGCACAAAGCTGTTGAAGGCGGCAGCTCACACCCCCTCCGTCAGGAACAGAGAAAGAGAGAGAGAGAGAGACAGAGTTTGTTTTTCAATCAAAAATCAATACGTGCCCTTCGAGCTTTTAAGTATGCGAAGCACCGTGCAGCATGTCGGTTCAGGAAGCAGCTGCACAGAAGGTAGCAACGTGAAGATAATCTTTCAGCATTTTTAGACGAGCGTCCGTATCGTCTAGGTGTGCGAACAGCCCCCCTGCTCAATCCCCCTACGTCAGGATCAGAGAAAGTCAGCGCAAGAGAGAGAGAAAAGTAAGTTGGGTAGCTTCTCAGCCATCTGCCAATAGCGTCCCTTGTATGAAATCAACTGGGCAAACCAACTGAGGAAGCATGTACCAGAAATTAAAAGACCCATTGTCCGCAGAAATCCGCGAACCAGCAAAAAATCTGCGATATATATTTAAATATGCTTACATATAAAATCCACGATGGAGTGAAGCCGCGAAAGGCGAAGCGCGATATAGCGAGGGATTACTGTATATGTATATGTAGATATGTGTATATGTAGATATGTATATATATGTATATATGTTTATGTATATATATATGTTTACATAACCTCTTTAACACACTACTTCTTCGCTGCGAAGCGCGGGTATTTTGCTAGTATTAATATAAAATAGTGAATCTAAGCATTAAAATATCACAGGATATTGTTTTGGAGAGATCGTGGCATCATTACTATCTTTATTAAGAACTTTAATTGTCCTTATACTGATGACGGCTAACAGACTCATTCAGTGCGGTGCTCCTCGGTGCTTCAAAACCGACAGACGCAGTCATTTTGTTTAGTTTGATACAAAGTTACAAATCAGTTAAACAGCAAATGTCATTAAATAAAAAAGCACATCAGTTAGCGCTGCTGTATTTGAATTCTGAGAGTTTACCTGCCACTGCCACAGAGAAATGCATGTTGTGTGTTTGATGATTTAAGAAAAGAAAGACGTCCAGAAAATTAGACAAAGACAATCAGCACAACGTCAGACTGACAGAGAGCAACGGGGGGAATACTGTTTGGAATTTAATGTGAGGGTCTGGAAAAGACAAAAACACACAGCTGTTACTGTACACTGTATGTGTGTGTGTGTGTGTGTGTGTGTGTGTGTGTGTGTGTGTGTGTGTGTGTGTGTGTGTGTGTGCGTGTGTGTGTGTGTGTGTGTGTCTGTGTGTGTGTGTGAGGGCCTCTCATGAGCACAGGGTGGTCCTGCACACTCCATGCAGGCTCAGCTCACAGGTGTCAGAGGGGCTCTGAGCAGCACAGGACAGGACGGAGTGTCAGACCACCACTGGGCACAACCTCAGCTCATCTGAACCTGCTGATTTAATGTGCTGCTGGCTATGATGAGGAAAGAAAGTCAAAGTGACTGAGAACAAAAAAACAAAAACAGCAGACAGAGGGAGAAGAAGGAAACTGCAGAGAGCCAGCAGCTGGACCACTGTGGAGCTGTGAGGAGAGACCACCACAGCCCTGAGCGGCTCCTGACAAACAAATATAATGAAGACATCTGAGATTTGATGAACTCATTAGTGAGTAAGAACTGAAATGAACAAACAAACATCCTGAGAGAATTTGTGAAGCACACACAGCAGAGAGACGCCTCATGTGAATTACGTCAGCAGAGAGAATATGGCAGTCGCAGGGCCTCAGTGTATAAACATCTCAGTGTGCAGGCAGGACGGCTCAGTCAGGGGACACACATGGAGTTTAAACAACTGAAAATTGGCCGTTGTTATCCTCACAGTAATGCATCTTGTCGTAAACTGATTTATGAAAGTGAAGTTTATGGAGTTTATTATATTTTCTCGTGTGTTTTGTTTTTATCGACAGTCTTTGGAAATCTTCTTGTCATCATTTCTATTTCTCATTTTGTTCAGCTGCACACGCCGACTAATCTTCTGATCCTTTCACTTGCAGCGGCCGATTTCATAACAGGTTTCTTTGTGTTGCCCTTTTCGTTGAGCACCCTGATTGAAACTTGCTGGTACTTTGGAGTTCTTTATTGTTATTTATATCAGGCACTTGCAAATATTCTTAGTACAGTAGTTGTATATAATGTGGTTTTAATATCCATTGATCGCTACATTGCTGTCTGCCATCCTTTCTTTTACAGCTCAAAAATAACTTTAACTGTCGCAAATATCAGCATTGCTGTAGTGTGGCTGTTTGCACTTTTAATTACACTCATACTTTTACGTCTTAGTAATATTGTAATAGAGCGATGTGAAGGAGCTTGTTTTTTACTCACTTATTATGAAGTGAGCATTTTTATTTTACTTGTAACTTTTTTTATTCCTTATTTCCTAATGATTGGTTTTTATATCAGAATATTTGTAGTTGCAAGAAGCCATTCAAGAGCCATCAACTGTATGATAGAAAAGAGGCAAACTGAGGAGGTGAGTGACAGTAAAATATCAAAACCGTCTGAAAGAAAAGCCGCAAAAACATTAGGAGTAGTCGTGGGGGCTTTTATTATCTGCTGGCTGCCTGTTTACTTTTGCAATCTTTTTGTTAATATTAATAACCTAATCGCAGCTATCATCAGGAATGTCTTTGTGTTGGTCAGTGAAGTGAACTTTGGTGTTAATCCAATTCTTTACGCTTTTCTTTATTCCTGGTTCAGGAAAGCACTTAAAATAATACTGACATTTAAAATATTTAGTCCAGCTTCTTCTGTGCTCAATTTACTGTAAATGGTAAAGAAAATAAAAATGTAATTTTCTGAATTTAGATGTTTTAAATAATTTGTAAATTATGCCTCTACTCATTTTTCATATTAGCAGTGCAATTCCTAGACGTATTTCTTAACAATACAATCATTTCATATTCACTGTATTGTTGTGAAGGCTTTTTATGTTAAAATTGTACTTTATTCATGTGGTGTGTACACTGTTTATGAGTATTGCTTATTTCACCACAGTTATTTTCATATCAAATCTTCTCCTTATTTGAATGTGTAATAAACAGCACTGAAAACTTTAGAGACTCCTGGCAATTCATAGAAACACTAAAGGGTTTCTTGGTGACTTTTTTATTTTTTTTAACATTGTATAATGATTATTGCTATTTCCATTATTTTAGGCGAGAATTATTTACTTCAATATGAATTAAGTAATGTGCTGAATTTTACCCAATATCTGGAAATATAAAAATCTTTTAACATCTGCAGTTACAATTTACAGACTTTCAGATTTCACAACTAAAAACTCCACAGCACAGCTCAGACGACGGCTGACATTCTGTTCAGCTTTGGTCAGACTGTGGAGATTTGTTTAAGAGTCAAATTCTATTAAATTTTCTTTATTGTTTTTGTTTTGTATCATAGTAAACATTTCATTATAATCTTGAAGTTAATGTTAATCTGCACTCCTTGTAGCCGCAGTGTAAGGCGAGTTCTAGCACGGGTTAAATGCGTGACGAAAGAAATCTCTCAGTCCAACAGTTCGTTTTAAAATATTATATATTATAGTATTATATTATATAGTTAAAATTCAAAGCAAACAATCCACAAAAGAATAAAGAAAAAAGATGTTACACAAGTAGAATAAAAGGCAAAAAAAAAAGAAAAAATGTATCTTCTCTAAACTTATCTTTTCTTGTAAAACTGTATCTTATGTAACTTGGAAAATGGCTCTTACACTCCTCACTAAGGCAGCAGATGACAGACGAGTGCAGACGGAGCAGTCGGCCTTCACTCCTCACACTGCTGGCTCACTAAATGACACTGAGGTGACTGAAATGGACGACTGAGAAGGTCAAATGAGGTTTGATGTCCACAATTAAACGTAGGATTTGCTCCTTTAGACTGACGTTTGTTAATATTTGTGAAGTCTCATTAGCTGCAGCTGCTCACCTCATACAGAACACAATTAATACTTCAGAGAACAGCATTGTGCTCAATTCTAGAAAAACAGAGAATCTTAAACCTTTAATAAAGGAATTGCATTTGTATGTCAGTAATTGTCTGCCTGTCACCACATTTATTCCTTTTGATAGTCACATCACAAATTGTTCAGGCTTTCTCTCTCTTTCATTTGTCGAATGGCTGCTGGTTGTTGTAGAGCACAATGGCTCAGAAAGTGTTCGGTTATCTTGGTAAGACATTTAAAAATCTAACAACACGATACAGAGTTGTGTGCACATTCATGTGTATTGATATGTGTATCTTTGTAATGAATGCATTAGTAAGAATTTCAACACAAGTGTTTTTCAGTGATCATTAATAAAGACCTGACACTTGCTATCCGTGTGTTTAGATAAACCTCAGCATGTTGATTTCAAACACATGAAAGTTCTTTGTGTCAAGTCGTGTCACAAATCCCAGACAATGCTGTGACTGTCCACTCAGATCCTAAATTTGATTCAGCTCATCGTATTTCCTGATTGTGATGTCTGTTCAGGTGAAATGCCATTATATAAATACACACAACTGAAGTCATTTTGTGTTAAATTCCTTGACTTTGCTCTCTGGTGTCAGTTCTCGTCTCAGGTTTCTCCTTTTTGCACTGAGTTTTATTTTATTTATTCCCTTGACGTCTCTTCCTTTCCCCTAACCACAGGTTGACGAGCTGCAGGTTACACAATCCATTACACTGATGAAGTTGTTAAAAGTGTCTCCCTTCCCAGAATTCTATTTATTGCCAAGATGCACTAATGCGGATAAGTAATTTTTTTTTTGAATTATTGATGCAACACACAAGGAGAGTATAAAATAAAAAACATCAAACATGACACCTTGTAATGTGACTTTATTATGTTTCATATCATGTACTTGATATCAAGGCCATGAGCAAACCAACATTGGCAATAACTCCACCCAGTGAAGTTATGCCTGATTTGCTCTTTGAACTTCAATGTCAATTTCGACAAACATCTGCATCTTTTCAAAGAGAACAGTGGAATGGCGATTTACTGAAATTTGCCAAAATGCAATAGTTCTAGTTATCTGAAGGTGTACCACTCAATCCATGCCACCAGAACACTACTTTGTATTTTAAAATTATTTATTATGTCATTTGTCAGAAGATGATGGCGAGTCAAGGTCATTGTTGCTGGTACCAAAATCTTACCGGCAGCAGGTTTATGAGTTGCCACAGACCCACCACTTGGGTGTTCATCTCGTCACTGACAAAGCACTTGAAAGGATAAAACTTTGATTTTACTGTCAGGTAATTAATGAGGAGATCTGTCGCTTTTGTATTTTGTGTCTGGCATGTCAGCTGCGACAGATTCCTAGAAAAGGCCATGCTCCTCTTGTTCCATTCCTCTGATGGATATACGAACTTGTGAACATATTAGGGTGAACATAGTAGATCCTTTTGAACCCTCGGCCCGAGGATATAAATTGGATTATGCTACAGGGTATCCAGCAGCTATCCTGGGCACTGGTAGTGGTCATCGCGCATATCCCAAAGGAGGTCCTAACGGACCAAGGGATGCCGTTTACCTCAGAGACGTTCAGGGAGGTTGCCAAATTGCTCCAAATCAAGCACCTTAAGACTTCAGTGTACCATTCTCAGCCTGATGGTCTAGTCGAACGGCTTAATAAGATACAAGCAAATGCTTCTCACGTTGGGTTTGTACCTCATTTTTCTGAGAGGGCTGTGCCCTTGACTGACCTGACAAAGAAGAGGGCTCCTAACTAGGATCAGTTACTACCCCTCTTGCTATCTGCATACCAGGAAGTGCCACAAACCTCTATAGTTTTTTCACCTTATGAAATTTTATATGGGCAACAACCCAAGGGATTATTGGATATATTAAAAGATGGATGGAAAAGTGTGGTGCCCCATTCCACAAATATCTTCAAATATATCACACAATTATGCAATATATTTGGTAAAATCACACCAATACTAAGAGCTTATATGGAACATGTGCAATCAGCCCAAATCTATAACCATGGTAAGATGCTCCTAGTGTTTGCTCTCGGAGATCAGGTGAAGCTTCTTCCACTTCCTATTCCAAATTATTGGTTCATTGGCAAGGGTGCTATGAAATTGAGGAAAGGAATGGGGTTGGTTGACTATTTGGGTAAACAACCCAAACAATGACGAGAGTTCAAAGCAGATATTCTGTCCATCCGAGAAGTGATTAATCAAAGACCTGGTCGGACCTCTCTGCTTGAACATGACATCATAACTGATCCAGGAATAGTTGTTGAAGAACACACATAAACACTCCCAAAAGAAAAATGAGCAGAAGTGGAACTTAAGGTCAAACAAATGCATGATCTAGGAGAGACCGAGTAAAGTTTTAGTCTCTGGTCCAGTCCTATTGTATTTGTCCCAAAGGCAGATGGCAGATAGCAGTTTTTCAATGACTTACGTCAGCAGGTTTCCTGCATATCTGATGTTGCAAGTGCACAGACTCCTCAAGCAACTGAAAAAAGCATGATATTTGACCACCCTTGACATGACAAAAGGGTATTGGCAAATTCCCTTAAAGGAATCCGTCAAGGAAAAAAAAATATTTAGCACCCTTAGTGGTCACTGGCAGTATTGAGTCCTCCCATTTTGGTTACACAGGACACCAGCCACCTTCCAATGTCTGGTAAACAGAGTGCTATGACCCACAACTCTTATAGTGCTGCCTACCAGAATGACATTGAACACATGCAGCAGGTTCGAGGGGAGCTCCTCACACTATATAACAGTGGCATTAAGATTATTTTGGATCTATTGAGGCCAAATAATAGCACTATATGGTGGGAGGTAGTAGAATTCAACCACAGTGTACCGTAATGCTGTACTGAACTGGCCCTGTCCACAAACCGGGCAGCAAGTACAAGCATTCCTGGCATTTGTGGGGTAATACCACAGGTGTCTGCCTCATTTTTCCATGAGGGCTATGCCCTTGCCTGACCTGACAAACAAGAGGGCTCCTAACATAGTGGTTTTAGACGAGAAAATGGAAACAGGCCCTTACACCTGCACCTGTATTGTTGGATTTTTCTCTGCCTTTTATTGCCCAAGCTGACAGTTTGGTCGCAGGTCAGTGCCATGTTGAGCAAGAGTGTTGTTTGTGTAGAACACTCCATTGTGTTGCTGAGCCAGAAACTATTCGACCTGGAAACCAGGTATACGGCTATGGAAAGGGAAGTATTGGTGATTAAGTGAGCTATTCTTCAGCTGAGGTACTACTTGCATGGCCATGAATTCACTCTAGTCATCGACCATGCAACTTTATAGTGGATGGCGCTGCACAAATAGTCAAACCAACATGTCACTCGATGTTTCTTGGACCTTCGGTCATTTACATTCAAAGTTCTAGATCACCACGGTTCCCTCCATGTCAATGCTGATGTGCTTTCTCTGAGATATGGCCTCACGGTTCTGGCTACCTGACCATCTCACACACATGTGCTTAGGAGACAACTTCAAGGCTCATATAAATGTAGTTGCACTCCCAACCAGGGGTTGGTGCTGCTGCCTAATGCTTTTTGTCTTCCTCCCTCTGCAGAAGCAGTGATTGACCATTGCATCCTGAATAATGTCACGTCAAGTTCTCAGCAACCTGAACCCACTTCTTCCTGCCCTGGCTGATGATATGTAAACACAGGCACTTGTCATTTGAGCGGACATCACTCTGAAAGTGTGGAGTATTTTTACAAGGAATTCACTGCTAAAGAGACAACTTGTACTGTGTTCATGAAATACAGAAAAAATGTCTACATGTGTATTGTGTGTTCAGTTTGTACAAAATATTTCACTGCAGCAACCCTATTAGATGGAAGAGCACGGAGGATTATAAAAATGTTTCAAAATCAGTCAAGGGTGCTTTAAACAATAAGTGAAACTTATAAAACAATTATAAAAATACTAGCGAACCTGCGGCATACCATACGCCGCATAATCAGGCCGCTTTTTTAATGATTTATAAGCACAGGGAGAAAATTAACATTTGAAAAATCGGCAGGTGCTCGGGCGCGGAGGGCGGAACGGGAGGAGAGGGGAAGGACGCCCATTCCGCCCCCTCCATCATGCTAGTCTGCTGATTTCTCGTTTAGTATGCACTGCCTGCTCATGTGCCCACCCCCAACTCGTCACCTGAGTCGTTTTCCTCTATGCACAGTCCACATGCACCTGTGAGTCACGTAGACTTTTCATTGTTCTTTGCGGTTTTGGCTGCTTTTCTATATATAATCCACCAAATCACCCGACCACGGTATTAGCAAGTTGGGGGGGGTTTGGTGGTTGTGTGTACAAAGGGCACGGACGTAATCAGTGTGAGCCTATGACCTACTAGCCAACCCGCGGTGTAGCATACGCCGCATAATTATGTATTGATGGGTGAACACTTCCTGAACGACACAGTTGTCCAAATAGAAGTGAAAACAAAATCAAGCCCGGTGCATTCTTTAACTGCCTAGTAGCGCAGTGGTAGTGCTACTGCTTTGCAGTAAGGAGACTGTGCAAGATTTTGGGTTCATTTCCCGGTTCCTCCCTGTGTGGATAGCGCTTTGAATACTGAAAACACCGGTATATCAATGTAATGAAGTATTATTATTCTTATGTGTCCAGCGCTCTCTCTGTCACGCGTGCCTGTATGTGTGTGTGTGTCGTGAGCTCTCTGCACGTGTTCCTGCAGGCATACCAGTAAGTGAATGAAAAGCTGGAACTCTGGAGATAGCAACATACAACTGTCTGCGACTGAACACTGGTTTTGGCAGATACATGTATATCTTTTTGAAAGTTTGGCCCTGTGCCTTATTAATTGTCATTGCAAAGGCAAATCTAGCAGGAAATTATCTTCGTGTTAAAGTAAAAGGCAAATTATCCACGACAAACAAACTGTAGGGCCACCCAAGGCAAACTGGTCCTAGGTGAGGGATGAGACAAAGAGCGGTTAAACAAACCTCCTATGAAGAAAAACAATTTTGGACGGCGTTTTCCCTTGCCCGGACGCGGGTCACCGGGGCCCCACTCTGGAGCCAGGCCTGGAGGTGGGGCTCGATGGCGAGCGCCTGGTGGCCGGGCCTGCACCTATGGGGCTCAGCCGGGCACAGCCCGAAGAGGCAACGTGGGTCCCCCTTCCCATGGGCTCACCACCTATGGGAGGGGCCAAGGAGGTCGGGTGCAGTGTGAGTTGGGTGGTGGCCGAAGGCGGGGACCTTGGCGGTCCGATCCTCGGCTACAGAAACTGGCTCTTGGGACGTGGAATGTCACCTCTCTGAAGGGGAAGGAGCCTGAGCTAGTGTGCGAAGTTGAGAGGTTCCGGCTAGATATAGTCGGACTCACCTCGACGCACAGCTTGGACTCTGGAACCAATCTCCTTGAGAGGGGCTGGACTCTCTACCACTCTGGAGTTGCCCCCGGTGAGAGGCGCCGAGCAGGTGTGGGTATACTTATTGCCCCCCAACTTGGAGCCTGTACATTGGGGTTTACCCCGGTGGACGAGAGGGTAGCCTCCCTTCGCCTTCGGGTGGGGGGACGGGTCCTAACTGTTGTTTGTGCGTATGCACCGAACAGCAGTTCGAAGTACTCACCCTTTTTGGAGTCCCTGGAGGGGGTGCTAGAGGGCATACCTTCTGGGGACTCCCTCGTTCTGCTGGGAGACTTCAATGCTCACGTGGGCAATGACAGTGAGACCTGGAAGGGCGTGATTGGGAGGAATGGCCCCCCTGATCTGAACCCGAGCGGTGTTTTGTTATTGGACTTCTGTGCTCGTCACGGATTGTCCATAACGAACACCATGTTCAAGCATAGGGGTGTTCATATGTGCACTTGGCACCAGGACACCCTAGGCCTCAGTTCAATGATCGACTTTGTGGTCGTGTCGTCGGACTTGCGGCCACATGTCTTGGACACTCGGGTGAAGAGAGGGGCGGAGCTGTCAACTGATCACCACCTGGTGGTGAGTTGGCTTCGATGGTGGGGGAGGATGCCGGTCAGGCGTGGTAGGCCCAAGCGTGTTGTGAGGGTCTGCTGGGAACGTCTGGCAGAGCCCCCTGTCAGAAGTAGCTTCAACTCCCACCTCCGGCAGAACTTCGACCACATCCCGAGGGAGGTGGGGGACATTGAGTCCGAATGGGCCATGTTCCGTGCCTCTATTGTTGAGGCAGCTGACCGGAGCTGTGGCCGTATGGTGGTCGGTGCCTGTCGTGGCGGCAATCCCCGAACCCGCTGGTGGACACCGGCGGTGAAGGATGCCGTCAAGCTAAAGAAGGAGTCCTACAGGACCCTTTTGTCCTGTGGGACCCCGGAGGCAGCTGATAGGTGCCGGCAGGCCAAGCGGAATGCGGCTTTGGTGGTTGCTGAGGCAAAAACTTGGGCGTGGGAGGAGTTTGGGGTGGCCATGGAGAATGACTTTCAGACGGCTTCGAGGAGATTCTGGTCCACCATCCGGCGTCTCAGGAAGGGGAAGCAGTGCAGTGTCAACACTGTATATGGTGGGGATGGTGCGCTGCTGACCTCGACTCGGGACGGTGTGGGTCGGTGGGGGGAATATTTCGAAGACCTCCTCAATCCCATTAACATGCCTTCCAATGAGGAAGCAGAGCCTGGGGACTCAGAGGTGGGCTCCCCCATCTCTGGGACTGAGGTCACCGAGGTGGTCAAAAAACTCCTTGGTGGCAGGGCCCCGGGGGTGGATGAGATACGCCCGGAGTTCCTCAAGGCTCTGGATGTTGTAGGACTGTCTTGGCTGACACGCCTCTGCAACATCGCATGGACATCAGGGACAGTGCCTCTGGATTGGCAGACCGGGGTGGTGGTCCCCCTCTTTAAGAAGGGGGATCGGAGGGTGTGTTCCAACTACAGAGGGATCACACTCCTCAGCCTCCCTGGAAAAGTCTATTCAGGGGTCCTGGAGAGGAGGGTCCGTCGGATAGTCGAGCCTCGGATTCAGGAGGAACAGTGTGGTTTTCGTCCTGGTCGCGGAACAGTGGACCAGTTCTATACCCTTAGCAGGGTCCTGGAGGGTGCATGGGAGTTTGCCCAACCAGTCTACATGTGTTTTGTGGACTTAGAAAAGGCATTCGACCGTGTCCCTCGGGGAATCCTGTGGGGGGTACTCCGAGAGTATGGGGTACCGGCCCCCCTGATAAGGGCTGTTCAGTCCCTGTACGATCGGTGCCAGAGCTTGGTCCGCATTGCCGGCAGTAAGTCGAACCCGTTTCCAGTGAGAGTTGGACTCCGCCAGGGCTGCCCTTTGTCACCGATTCTGTTCATAACTTTTATGGACAGAATTTCTAGGCGCAGCCAGGGTGTTGAGGGGGTCCGGTTTGGTGGCCTCAGGATTGGGTCACTGCTTTTTGCAGATGATGTTGTCCTGTTTGCTTCATCAGGCCGTGATCTTCAGCTCTCTCTGGATCGGTTCGCAGCCGAGTGTGAAGCGGCTGGGATGAGAATCAGCACCTCCAAATCCGAGACCATGGTCCTCAGCCGGAAAAGGGTGGAGTGCCCTCTCAGGGTTGGTAGCGAGATCCTGCCCCAAGTGGAGGAGTTCAAGTATCTCGGGGTCTTGTTCACGAGTGAGGGAAGAATGGAGCGTGAGATCGACAGGCGGATCGGTGCGGCATCCGCAGTAATGCGGGCATTGCATCGGTCTGTCGTGGTGAAAAAGGAGCTGAGCCGCAAGGCGAAACTCTCAATTTACCAGTCGATCTATGTTCCTACCCTCACCTATGGTCATGAGCTATGGGTAGTGACCGAAAGAACGAGATCGCGAATACAAGCGGATGAAATGAGTTTCCTCCGCAGGGTGTCTGGGCTTTCCCTTAAAGATAGGGTGAGAAGCTCAGTCATCCGGGAGGGGCTCAGAGTAGAGCCGCTGCTCCTCCGCATCGAGAGGAGTCAGATGAGGTGGCTCGGGCATCTGGTCAGGATGCCTCCTGGACGCCTCCCTGGTGAGGTGTTCCGGGCACGTCCAACCGGGAGGAGGCCCCGGGGAAGACCCAGGACACGCTGGAGGGACTATGCCTCTCGACTGGCCTGGGAACGGCTTGGGATTCTCCCGGAAGAGCTAGAAGAAGTGGCCGGGGAGAGGGAAGTCTGGGCATCTCTGCTCAAGCTGCTGCCCCCGCGACCCGACCTCGGATAAGCGGGAGACAATGGATGGATGGATGGATTGTAAACAGAGGGAAAAAAATGAACATTTGCAAAATCCGTAACACTGCTTTCAGTAAGTACAATGCACACGTGTTTAATTTGTCGGCCACTTTTTGCCAGACGTCTTTTCTGGTTTGGGCTGCTTATGCAGTGTTACTGCTTGTGCATGTAAATCTTGAAATCCTTCGAGTAACTAATTAACTAACACCCACACATCCAGCTTGTGTGAAAAAAATGCGCCCGTTCTTTCATCATTTTGTTGCAGCCTATCAAAGACTTGCTGATCATGTTTTCTAGACTCAATATACATTGGCTTTTCACTCAGTGTAGGGGTGCGCATTAGAACAGAATAGAATAATTTGCTACACGGCTGCGTTTGAAAAACCGACTTATCCTGCATGAGTTTCACCGGCATTAACGATTAGGAATCTGGTTGGAACAAAACCCTGCATCGACAGGGGTTCACCAGGACCGAGTTTGGAAAACTCTGTGAGGAGGGGTAGAGTTTCTGTGCAGGGCTTCGTTGTTCCTTTCCCATGGTTTTCGATGGTGGATGTGGTCGGGTGTCATAACCGAAAAGAATAATGAAAAGTCAACGTGGCTCAGAGGTGCATGTGGACTCCTAGCAGAGACGAAAGGGACTAACTGGGTGGTCGGTGAGTTTTTGCGTCTGGGCACATGAGCAGGCAGTGTTAATGCCTAGAGAGCGAGGGTAGACGCAGGCCGGGGAAAAAGGAGTGTTGGTGGGCGGGGAAACATCTTCCGTGTTCCTGCAGGACCATCTAAGAAGACGCATGTTTGTCGCGGATGCGAATTGCTGTATGTAGCGTGTAAAACAGTTTGCTATGGTGCACGTGGTCGTGTGTCGTAACCGAAAAGTCAACGTGGCTCAGAGGTGCATGTGTACTGTAGCACAGACGAACATAAATTATGGCGTTTTTTCTGAGTCGTCACGTCCGAGGTGGTGGGCGTGGCTCCTTCCTGCGTGCGCCATTGGCGTCTTACTTGTCGGCAGTTTAGTGAATCCACGCTCCTTCTGGCGTGCTTTCTATGGATGGCTACTTGTCGGCGGCTTAGTGAATTATATATATAGATTTTAAATGGTAATGTCAGGAAGAGAGTTCTCATCCAAATGTACTGTAATTCCTTTCTTAAAGGTTTAAGTTCCGCTGTTTCTATAGAATTGTGCACAATGCTGTTCTTTGAAGTATTACAATTATTTGTTAATTTCAGTTCCTAATGCTCTAATGAGTTCATCAAATCTCAGATGTCTTCATTATATTTGTTTGTCCAGAGACGCTCAGGGCCTTCAGTGGTCTCTCCTCACACCTCCACGGTGGTCCAGCTGCTGGCTCTCTGCAGTTTGCTTCTTCTCCCGCTAACTGCTGTTTCTTTGTTTGTTTTTTATGGACAGTTTAACATTCTTTGAACATAACAGCAAACAGCACATTAAATTAGTGGTTTAAAATGAGCCGAGGATGTGCCCAGTGTGTGGTCTGACACTCCATCCTGTCCTGCACCCAGTGCTGCTCAGAGCCAATTTACTGGCACTTTACAAGTGTTATTTAGACCAAAAGAAGCCATTATGAAGGTCTTGGTACATAGCAGTATTAGATACATATAAACGAAAGTCCTGTGTGTGTGTGTGTGTGTGTGTGTGTGTGTGTGTGTGCGTGCGTGTGTGTGTGTGTGGAGCAGTCCACTCCACTCTGTTTGCATCAACCACAGCCATGGGAGTTGGTGTAAAGATGTAGAAGCTTATACAAGTGTGACTTGCCCTTGGTAAGATGGCGCATGCCTGCACTTTTAACGTTTTTCAGCACTTGCATGCCCCTCACTTCTCTCTCAACCCAAGCAGACAAACTCAGCTTTGTGCTACATGCATGTTGTACATTCACACAACGAGCTACCATACGTTTACCTGAGACTGGTTCCAGCCTGTCCCGCTCAATTTGTGCCACAGCTGCACTCAACTACACGTCCTTCTCAGATAAGACACGACCTGCCCGGCCCAGTTAGCTGACGCCTCTGTAACTTCACTAATATAATAAAACTGCTGGGGAGTCATTGGGTTGCTTTTTGTCCTGAAGACCACACACAGCTAGTATGAGTAATAAATTCATGTTTACCTAAATATTGCACCTAAACTCAAGTGTTACCCTTTCTAATTCTGGATGAACATCAAACCACGATATTAATTAACAAATGGAGGCCTTTATCAAACTGTTCACACATGTTCAGTATACAAGTTTCTTCTATAGCCCGTGAGTGTGTTGCCATGCACCTCAATAATGTGGTTATTTACAGATCCCTGGTCTCTAAAATGCCATGTAAATGTCTCGTTATCAGAGGTGGATTTATCAGTGAATAACCTGGTTAAGTAACCCTGTAAACCATTAAACGGGTAACACTTAAGGATTTTCTAGTCTGCACAACTCCACTGCACTCTGTCAGCCTGTGAGTGTCTTTACTTCGCACACACGCATCCCTCCCAGTTATTATTATTATTATTACCCAAGCAGCACTGGGTGTAAGGTAAGAAGCACATGTGTCGGTATGACGCCCCTTTAATAAAAATAATAATTTGTATTTATAGAGCACCTTTCACAAACCCAAAGTCACTTTACATACAGTAAAAAAAAAATTTACACAACAGACAAAAGAAGAGGAAAGTTTACAGTTGAGATTTAAAAGTAAAGAAAGAGGAGCAAACTGAGAGAGACTGAGGAAGAGAGTTCCAGAGTTGAGGGGCCATAACACTGAAGGAGCTGCCTGCCCTCCCAGGGTGGAGAGTCTGGTGTGTGGGACAGTAAGGAGATTGCTGCTTGAGGACCTGAGAGAGCGACAAGGAGTGAAAGGAGCTGAGTGAGGTAGAGGAGGGCAAGGTTATGTAGGGCTTTGAAGGTGACAAACAGAATCTTGAATTTAATCCTTGATGGAACTGGTAACCAGTGAAGCTGGGAGAGAACAGGAGGGATGTGAGCAAAACGCTTTGTGTGGCTGCTGAGTTCTCCATGCAGTGTAGCCTCTGTGTGGATTTAGGGAGGCCGATGAAGAGGGAATTGCAGTAATCAGTACGAGATTCTATGAAACAATGAACTAGAGTTTGAGCCTCATTAAGGACAGGAATGAACGGAGGTGGGCAATGTGACGGAGATGATAGAATGAAATTTAGGAAAGAGACCTAATGTGTAGCTCAAAGTTAAGTGAGGAGTCAAACAAAACACCAAGATTTCTGACAACAGGAGCAGGTTTGACAAGTGGACCATCAACAGAAACAGAGAAATTGGATGCTTTAGAAAGCTGAGAGTTTGGGCCGACCAGTAACACTTCTGTTTTATTGGCATTAAGTTTGAGAAAGTTATTTTCCCTCTTTAGCTCAAGATCAGTGATGCAGTCAGTGAGTGTGCTGGGAGGTGAATCTGTAGGGGAGTCTGTACTAAGATATGCAGGGCTCAAGCATGTGAGCCTGCAGCCCCTTGGACTACGTTTGGTGTACAGGGGGCCATGTCTATAAATATTGTGAGGGGATATCAGGTACAACACTGAGAACAAACCCCTTGACGGAGTAACAACATGTCATGCAATTTTGGAGGACCACAGTCATCGGGGTGGTCCAGTTAACAGTCACATGAGCAACAACATGGCCAATATAACAAGAAGCCCACCAGTCAGGATAGCATCTCTGCCAGCCATCACACTGGTAATGCTCTGGCAATGGCCAATAAAGTAATCCCTCACTCCAAGTATGTTCTTATTCAGCTTAAACCAGGCTGTCAGGGTGGTATCTCTACCCCTACCCCTATCCAATGTGCATACTTCATTTTCCTCTATAAGTACAACTGCATAATTATATGAGAATGCTAACAGACAACAAATCAAAACAGCCGCCACACTGCCTTGAGGGCGCTGATATACCAAGAGTTCATGAATTGCCTAATTTCATCACATTCAAGAGTTTTCTAACGACAATGCAGACACAATCATGTCCCTGATATACGTATTTGAAGATACTTCACATGACTCAGGTACAGGTTGAAATTTACTAGCCACTCATTCGTCGCTGTCCTTCCGCTTATCTTAACTCTTTGACACTGTCTATTTTTTAATACCTGTATGGAAATACTAGTGAATATACCTTTGCATCCAAGTTTGGATCAAGGAAACTAATCCTCTGGCTGTCCCTATTTACATGCCATGAATCTGCTCTAGAACAGATCAGGAGGTCCCGCTCCAGAAGTGATTCGCCTTCTGGGTGCTTAAACACGATGGCTACCTCATTTGTCCTTAGAGAATTATGTCTCTGTGGATTCCTATCCAGTGCAATTGCCACTGTAACAGTGTTTGGTCGAACACCTGCTCCTCTGTGCATTCCTCTTCAATTTCAAACATCATTCTACACGCTGGACTGAAAGGATTAATTTCACTCATTCGTCACCTTAACTGATTCATCAGTGCAGGACGGCACCTTGAATTGTCCTGTTGGTGACCTTGTCTGGGTTGAGGATATACAGTTGAGCCTGTGGACTCTACTCATCATTTTTTGGTTGTAACACACCTGCCTTATGGTAACAGTCATCAGTTATCTGGAAACAATAGGGTCCTCTATGGGTGTGGGATAAAATTCACAGAAAGAACAATTAGAGTACCTCATGTTTGTAAATGAAATTCAGAGCATCTACACTTTGACCTGTCTGGAACCAGAAGCGGAGTAAGACAAGTCTCTCTTCTGCTCCTCCTCAATAAATCTTTATCCACAATATTTGCACAGACTGCCCAGATTGCACTATAGTCGTCTTCTACAATCCCTACTACATAATTTAATTCAATCTCAAGAGTTGAAGTAAGATTTGGGGCTCCCCTGTCCCTATACCTTCACACCATCTGACGCTGAACATCACACTGTAGTTTGGCTCTGGTTGTTTTTAATAATAATAATAATAATAATAATTCATTACATTTATATAGCGCTTTTCTCAGTACTCAAAGCGCTATCCACACAGGGAGGAACCGGGAAGCGAACCCACAATCTTCCACAGTCTCCTTACTGCAAAGCAGCAGCTCTATCACTGCGCCACCTGTCTCTTGGACCCACGCTGCTGCACTGGCCGTGGTATTCTTATGATTTCACTCTGAATGTTCCTCTGGGGTTTCTACTGCTTGAGTATTGAGTGTTCACAGACGTCTTTAATAATTTACACATTCACATCCTCGTGAAATTCATCATCCCTGGTCTGGTGCATCACATCTTGATTTCTTTTGCCCCAGACTTCCTTAGCTTTGGTTTTACTTGTTGTCTCATCATACGTTTATGCATTTGATCCCTTTCCCTAATGGAAGCTTACTGCTTTTGAGATACAGCTGCCTGTTTCTGTCCATCCGGCAGTAACTCTGTTTGATATATTTGATGTTAACATATTCAGTACACCATCTATTGGAATGTGTTTTTGTAATTCAGGTAGGAAGAATGTGCACTTCATTTTTCATTTCAACAAATGGTGCATCACAAGCATTAGCACTATCTTTACGAATCCCATACCAAATATCTTTTGACAGAGACAGAGCAACCTGACAGACACAGAGATGCACAGAAACACAGACAGACACTTCATATGTCTCTGTTATATGCCATTACGTACAACCATCTGTTGGAATGACAAATATTATGAATTGTATTACTACAAATGCTTGTGAAGCAACGCATGTTGGAATGACAGAGACATGGCTAACAGAAAGACACACAGACGCACAGACTCTTATCCTTTTATTAAGGTGGATAAGCTGATTTCTGTCCGTCTGGCAGTTACTCTCTGTTGGTTGAATTCAGTGTTAATGTTTGTAGTGCTGTGTGTCCGCCCCATTACTATGTCTCTGTGATACGCCATTTAGTACAGGATTTGTACAAGCAGTGTTAATATTTGTTATACGCCATCTATTGGAATGACAAATACAATGCATTTTAAGACTGAAAATGTTTTATGAAGCACCATATGTTGGAATGACAGAGATAAAGCAAGTGGAAGAACAGAACACACAGAAAGTTTAATTAAAGTGGACTTAATGGGCTGGCCTGCTGTTTTGTGGACAGGAAATATTTTGTATGGACCGATGCTGACCTATGGACTGACAGTTGGGAAATCTGCTGTGCACATCAGGGTGGTATGTAACCTGACATTCTCTTAACCGTCTTAATGGCTTCCACATGAGCCCATTATAACACCCAAGACTTTCTTCTAATCAGTACTTTCAAGTTTCAGACCTGCCATTGTGTATTCAAACCTGACATTTTCCTTGAGAGAGACGAGGGGGCCTCACATGAAGTTTGTATTAACAGACCACCTGAGTATAACGTATGAACTCTTGTGTGGTGAGGACCACTTCACTGTCTGTGTCGATGAAGGAGAATGACAACAACACGACGCACACAAACTCTTGTAAAGTCATATGTCTGCCGTCACTGAGCAGCTGCTGCTAATTGTTTAATCAAAACTGAACTCGTATGATGGAGATGGCGGTCCTTTTGTATTTTTATTGACCTGTTCATAGCTTCTGTTAAAAACATCACTTGCTGTCACTCTAATACAATATAAATTTAATAAAAGTGTAATATTAATATAAAATAGTGAATCTAAGCATTAAAATATCACAGGATATTGTTTTGGAGAGATCTTGACATCATTACTGTCTTTATTAAGAACTTTAATTGTCCTTATAGTGATATCGGCTAACAGACTCATGCAGTGCGGTGCTCCTCGGTGCTTCAAACCCGACAGACGCAGTCGTTTAGTTTTGTTTGATACAAAGTTACAAATCAGTGACACAGCAAATGTCATAAAAATAAAAAAGCACATCAATTAGTGCTGCTGCATTGGAATTCTGAGAGTTTACCTGCCACTGGCACAGAGAAATGCATGTTGTGTGTTTGATGATTTAAGAAAAGAAAGACGTCCAGTAAATCAAACAAAGACAATTGACACAACGTCAGACTGACAGAGAGCAACGGGGGGAATACTGTTTGGAATTTAATGTGAGGGTCCGGAAAAGACAAAACCACACAGCTGTTACTGTGCACTGTATGTGTGAGTGTGTGTGTGTGTGAGGGCCTCTCATGAGCACAGGGTGGTCCAGCACACTCCATCGAGGAGTCTGAGGGGCTCTGAGCAGCACAGGACAGCATGGAGTGTCAGACCACCACTGGGCACAACCTCAGCTCATCTGAACCTGCTGATTTAATGTGCTGCTCGCTGTGATGAGGAAAGAAAGTCAAAGTGACTGAGAACAAAAAAACAAAAACAGCAGACAGAGGGAGAAGAAGGAAACTGCAGAGAGCCAGCAGCTGGACCACTGTGGAGCTGTGAGGAGAGACCACCGCAGCCCTGAGCGGCTCCTGATAAACAAATATAATGAAGACATCTGAGATTTGATGAACTCATTAGTGAGTAAGAACTGAAACGAACAAACAAACATCCTGAGAGAATTTGTGAAGCAAACACAGCAGGGAGACGCCTCATGTGAATTACGTCAGCAGAGAGAATATGGCAGTCGCAGGGCCTCAGTGTATAAACATCTCAGTGTGCAGGCAGGACGGCTCAGTCAGGGGACAGACATGGAGTTTAAACAACTGAAACTCGGCCGTTGTTATCCTCACAGTAATACATCTTGTCATAAACTAATTTATGAAACTGAGGTTTATGGAGTTTGTTATATTTTCTCATGTGTTTTACTTTTATCGACAGTCTTTGGAAATCTTCTTGTCATCATTTCTAGTTCTCATTTTGTTCAGCTGCACACGCCGACTAATCTTCTGATCCTTTCACTCGCAGCGGCCGATTTCTTAACAGGTGTCTTTGTGTTGCCCTTTTCTTTGACTCTCCTGATTAATGGTTGCTGGTACTTTGGAGTTATTTGTTGTTATTTATATCAGGCACTTGCAAATATTCTTAATACAGTAGTTGTATATAATGTGGTTTTAATATCCATTGATCGCTACATTGCTGTCTGCCATCCTTTCTTTTACAGCTCAAAAATAACTTTGACTGTAGCAAATATCAGCATTGCTGTAGTGTGGCTGTTTGCTCTTTTAATTACACTCATACTTTTATGTCTTGGTGAAATTGTAACAGAGTTATGTGAAGGGGCTTGTGCATTACTCAGTTCTAATGAAATAGTCATTTTTGATTTACTCATAACTTTTTTTATTCCCTTTTCCCTAATGATTGTTTTTTATATCAGAATATTTGTAGTTGCGAGAAGCCATTCAAGAGCCATCAACTGTATGATAGAAAAGAGGCAAACTGTGGAGTTGAGTGACAGTAAAATATCAAAACCGTCTGAAAGAAAAGCCGCAAAAACATTAGGAGTAGTCGTGGGGGCTTTTATTATCTGCTGGCTGCCTCCTTACTTTTGCAATCTTTTTGCTAATATTAATAACCTAATCGCACATATCATCAGGAATGCCCTTGTGTTGGTCAGTGAAGTGAACTTTGGTGTTAATCCAATTCTTTACGCTTTTCTTTATTCCTGGTTCAGGAAAGCACTTAAAATAATCCTGACATGTAAAATATTTAGTCCAGCTTCTTCTGTGCTCAATTTACTGTAAATGGTAAAGAAAATAAAAATGTAATTTTCTGAATTTAGATGTTTTAAATTATTTGTAAATTATGCCTTTGCTCATTTTTCATATTAGCAGTGCAATACTCAGACATATTTCTTAACAATACAATCATTTCATATTCACTGTATTGTTGTGAAGGCTGTTTTTGTTTAAATTGTACTCTATTGGTGTAGAGTGTACACTGTTTATGATTATTGCTTATTTCACCACAGTTAATTCATAAACCTTCTCCTTATTTGAATGTGTAATAAACAGAATTGTAAATATAGGAGACTCCTGGCAATTCATGGAAACACTTCAGAGTTTCTTGTTGACTTTTTATTTTTTTTAACATTGTATAATGATTATTGCTATTTCCATTATTTTGGGCGAGAATTATTGATTTCAATATGAATTAAGTAATGTGCTGAATTTTACCTAATATCTGGAAATATAAAAATCTTTTAACATCTGTAGTTACAATTTACAAACTTTCAGATTTCACAACTAAAATCTCCGCAGCAGAGCTCAGACGGTGGAGATTTGTTTAAGAGTCAAATTCTATGAAGTGTTCCTTCAGTGTTTTAGTTTTGTATCATAGTAAACATTTCATTTTAATCTTGAAGTTAATGTTTTCTATTTCTGCACATTAATCTGCACTCCTTGTAGCCGCAGTAGTGTAAGGCAAGTTCTAGCACAGATAAAATGCAAGCTGAATGAAATCTCTCAGTCCAAAAGTTCATTTTAAAATATTTAGTGAAAATTCAAAGCAAACAATCCACAGAAGAATAAAGAAAAAAGTTGTTACACATATAGAATAAAATACAAAAAAAAGATAAATGTATCTTCTCTAAACTTAGCTTTTCTTGTAAAACTTTAGTTGTTTTTATACTTAAAGATTCTTAACTTTTTCTTCTGTACACTTTAAACGTACAGCGCAGCTCATTCAATTAAGTGCTTTCTCTTACGTATTTATTGTCACACAAAATACGCACACAAGGCATGAAAGGCACAAGAGGCGCAGTTTAAAACCACACGCCTTCTACGCCTTAAACATGACAAGGCTGATCACTAACTGAGCATAATGTTTAGTCAGAGAAGTGAGAAATAGTTAGAATATAACAATTCAGTTCAACTTATGGGGTTATAGGAACCTCCCATAGATTATGCACTAACATTTAGTAAAACATTTATGTATCTTATGTAACTAGCAAATGGCTCTTACACTCCTCAATAAGACAGCAGATGACAGACGAGTGCAGACGGAGCAGTCGGCCTTCACTCCTCACACTGCTGGCTCACTAAATGACACTGAGGTGACTGAAATGGACGACTGAGAAGGTCAAATGAGGTTTGATGTCCACAATTAAACGTAGGATTTGCTGCTTTAGACTGACTTTTGTTAATATTTGTGAAGTCTCATTAGCCGCAGCTGCTCACCTCATACAGAACACAATTAATACTTCAGAGAGCAGCATTGTGCTCAATTCTGTAAAAACAGAGAAACTTAAACCTTTAATACAGGAATCACATTCGTGTGTCAGTAATTGTCTGCCTGTCACCACATTTATTCCTTTTGATAGTCACATCACAAATTGTTCAGACTTTCTTTCTCTTTAATTTGTCAAATGGCTGCTGGGTTGTTGTAGAGCACAATGGCTCAGAAACTGTTCAGTTATCTTGGTAAGACTTTTACAAATCTAACAGCACAATACAGAGGTGTGCACTCAGTCCTGTGTTTTGATGTTTTATTTCTCTGTAATGAATGCTTTAGTGAGGATTTGAACACAAGTGTCTTTAAGTGATTATTAACAAAGACCTGACGCTTGATATCCGTGTGTTTAGATAAACCTCAGCTTGTTGATTTCAAACACGTGAAAGTTCTTTATGTCAAGTCGTGTCACTAATCCCAGACAATGCTGTGACTGTCCACTCAGATCCTAAATTTAATTCAGCTCATCGTATTTCCTGATTGTGATGTCTGTTCAGGTGAAATGCCATTATATAAACACACACAGCTGAAGTCATTTTGTGGTTAAATTCCTTGACTTTGCTCTCTGGTGTCAGGTTTTCTCATCTCAGGTTTCTCCAGTTTGCACTGAGCTTTATTTTATTTATTCCCTTGACGTCTCTTCCTTTCCCCTAACCGCAGGCTGACGAGTTGTAGGTTACACAATCCATTACACTGATGAAGTTGTTAAAAGTGTCTCCCTTCCCAGAATTCTATTTATTGGCCACATGCACTAATGTGGACGAGGAATGTTTTTTGGATGTATTGATGTAATATACAAGGAGAGCACAAAATAAAAAACATCAAACATGACACAATGTAATGTGATTTTATTATGTTTAATATCATGTACTTGATATCGAGGACACAAGTGAACCGTTGGCAATAACTCCACCCAGGGAGGTCAGGCCTGATTTGCACTTACAACTTCGATGTTAATTTCAGCAAACATCAACATCTTTTAAAAGAGAACAGTGGAACGACGATTTACTTAAGTTAACTGCCCCATGCCACCAGAACCCTACTTTGTATGTTAAAATGATTTATTCTGTCATTTGTCAGAACATGAGGGCGAGTTAGCACACACCCACCTCTGGGCGGCCATCTTGGAACTGACAAAACACTCAAAAAGATTAAACTTTGATTTTACTGTCAGGGAATTAATGAGGAGATCCGTCGCTTTTGTGTTTCGTGTCTGGCATGTCAGCTGCAACAGATTTCTAGAAAAGACCATGCTGCTCTTGTTCCATTCCTCTCATAGATATATGAACTTCTGAACGGATCAGGGTGGACATAGTAGATCCTCTCGAACCCTCAGCCCGAGGACATTGGATTATGCTACATGGTATACAGATGCTATCCCCTTAAAACAAGCCAAATACAGAAACATTACATGGGAACTGGTAGGGGTCATTGCGCATATCCCATAGGGGGACCATGGGATGCAGAGATGTTCAGGGAGGTTGCCAAATTGCTCCAAATCAAGCACCTTAAGACTTCAGTGTACCATTCTCAGCCTGATGGTCAAGTCAAATGGCTTAATAAGATGCACACGCAAATGCTTCTCATGGTGGGTTTGTACCTCATTTTTCTGAGGGTTGTGCCCTTGACTGACCTGACAAACAAGAGGGCTCCTAACAAGGGTCAGTTACTACCCCTCTTGCTATCTGCATAACAAAAACTCCCACAAGCCTCTAGTCTTTTCACCTTATGAATTTTTATATGGGTAACAATCCCAGGGATTGCTGGTTTTATTAAAAGACTAGCAAAATACCCGCGCTTCGCAGCAGAGAAGTAGTGTGTTAAAGAGGTTATGAAAAAGAAAAGGAAACATTTTAAAAATAACGTAACATGATTGTCAATGTAATTGTGTTGTCATTGTTATGAGTGTTGCTGCCATATATATATATACATATACATATACACATATATTATATATATATATATATATATATAGATACATATACACATATTATATATATATATATATATAAATATATATATGTATTTATATATGTATATATACACATACATACACACATATACACATATATTATATATATACAGTGATCCCTCGCTATATCGCGCTTTGCCTTTCGCGGTTTCACTCCATCGCGGATTTTATATGTAAGCATATTTAAATATATATCGCAGATTTTTTGCTGGTTCGCGGATTTCTGAGGACAATGGGTCTTTTAATTTCTGGTACATGCTTCCTCAGTTGGTTTGCCCAGTTGATTTCATACAAGGGACGCTATTGGCAGATGGCTGAGAAGCTACCCAACTTACTTTTCTCTGTCTCTCTTGCGCTGACTATCTGTGATCCTGACGTAGGGGGTGTGAGCAGGGGGGCTGTTCGCACACCTAGACGATACGGACGCTCATCTAAAAATGCTGAAAGATTATCTTCACGTTGCTACCTTCTGTGTGCAGCTTTTAAGTATGCTGCACGGTGCTTCGCATACTTAAAAGCTCAAAGGGCACGTATTGATTTTTGACTTTGTTTTTCTCTCTCTCTCTCTCCCTGCTCCTGACGGAGGGGGTGTGAGCTGCTGCCTTCAACAGCTTTGTACCGCAAGCCAAACAGCCCTATTGATTTGTTTGCTTTCCTCTCTGTTTCCTTTGAAGAGGAAGATATGTTTGAATTCTTTTAATTGTGAGACGGAACTGTCATCTCTCTCTTGTCATGGAGCACAGTTTAAACTTTGAAAAAGAAACAAATGTTTGTTTGCAGTGTTTGAATAACGTTCCTGTCTCTCTACAACCTCCTGTGTTTCTGCGCAAATCTGTGACCCAAGCATGACAATATAAAAATAACCATATAAACATATGGTTTCTACTTCGTGGATTTTCTTATTTCGCGGGGGTTGCGTTCCAGAGGGATTACTGTATATATATATATATATATATATATATATATATATATATATATATATATATATATATATATAGACCCCCGTGACCCTGTGTTCGGATTCGGCAGGTTGGAAAATGGATGGATGGATGGATATATATATATATATATATATAATATACACAGGCGGCACGGTGGCGCAGTGGGTGGCGCTGCTGCCTCGCAGTTGGGAGATCTGGGGACCTGGGTTCGCTTCCCGGGTCCCCCCTGCGTGGAGTTTGCATGTTCTCCCCGTGTCTGCGTGGGTTTCCTCCGGGCGCTCCGGTTTCCTCCCACAGTCCAAAGACATGCAGGTTAGGTGGATTGGCGATTCTAAATTGGCCCTAGTGTGTGCTTGGTGTGTGGGTGTGTCTGTGTGTGTCTTGCGGTGGGTTGGCACCCTGCCCAGGATTGGTTCCCTGCCTTGTGCCCTGTGTTGGCTGGGATTGGCTCCAGCGGACCCCCGTGACCCTGTGTTCGGATTCAGCGGGTTGGAAAATGGATGGATGGATGGATATATATACACAGACACATATACACATATGTTATATATATATATATATATATATATATACACACACACATATACAAATATATATATATATATATATATATATATATATATATATATATATATATATATATATATATATACATACATACATACATACATACATATACACACATACATGCACTTACAATAACATAGAAATCAATATAAACAACATTAACATCATTATCATATGAGAATATGAAGTAATATATAAGAAGCACATTTCATATAAATATAAATTATTAAACAGTAAAATCTTCTTCTATAATTTGCTACCGTGGCTATTCGTTTGTCTGTCCAGGATTTTAAATCACCAGTAGCTCGCAAACCGTTTCACCTATTGACTTGAAATCTGGTACACATATAGTACGTCACGTCTACTATCCGCTTTATGGGTGATGATTCTATTACTCTTTTTATCTTTATTTTATTTTATTGTAGAATCAACTCCTATCTGCGCACACCAGGGCGGCCGTGGGCGGATGCGTATGGTGTATTCACTCCATGTTATCGTGCATTGCGCTGTCACTGGTATTTTGATAAAAGAATTTGAACAACATATAAGAAGCGTATAAATTATTAAACAGTAAAACATTAACATTTAAGAAGTAAAGTTACATTGAGTACTACTGCAGTGCCTTCGGGTATACCTCATTTTTTCTTTGCCCATTACATGCTTAAATGTATACATTTTTTGGTGTACCTACCCGAGAACATGCGACATATAACCGAGCGTGGGAGAAGCATGGATTTTAAACACGCGTTGAGTTCATCTGCTGGTCTCCCTCGTGGAATAACTGGTAACGTATGACTAAAATCTACAGCGAGTAAAACGACATTACCTCTTTTTTTTTTACGATCTCTGAGATGTTGCTTTTTTCGGTTCAAGGCTTCATAAGCTCTATTATGTTCCATGGTGTACTTATCCCAAACCATCATCTTTGAATGTTGCAAGACTTTCGCCTTGTATGTAGATCGGGGTAATTACATTCATTGCATTCCTAGTCTGAATCACAATCTGATTGTAACATCCGCTACGTGCCCTCTTTTAATTGCGAGAAGCAGATATATATAGCCAAATTCTCGCGCTTCGTTGCGGCGAAGTACTGCTTTTAATTTTTTATTAAGAAGAAAAGAAAACCTTTTTAAACAGATCGAAAATATACCAATAACAATTTGTTAAGGATCTGTTTTTTTGTGAAGCTCCCTTTTCACAGCTGTCGCGCTACAACGTGTGTTTCGTTTATTTGACAGTATGTAGATCGTGGTAATTACATTCATGGCATTCGTTTTCTGAATCACAATCTGATTGTATGGGTGGTTACCTGCCAGGTCACGCTTGTGGTTTGTCAGCAAGTCGCCTTACGTCCGCCACGTGCCCTCTTTCTGTTCCCAGAAGCAGATCATAGAATGGTTTTAATTGTTTACTTTCAAATAATGCAAAAAGTATGCGACATGTGTTTCTCCCTAATTCTGGGCTCATCAGGCATACACACTCACTGCATCCCCTCTCGGGAATCGAATCTCTATCGTCAGCGCCAGAGGTGAAGCCCCTAACGTTGCGCTACGGCGTGTGGTTCGTTTATATCTCGTGTCTTCTCATTAAACTTTTATCTCGCGAATATGTTATTGCAATCCGCAGCGGGAGCGTTTCTATAAACTTAATTTAAACTTATGTTTTACACCGTGCTTTTTTCCCTTATGAAGATGCTTGTATGCTTCACTCACTCGCTTCTTATTGTTTCGCTCCCTTCTCAATTGTTTAATGAATTTTTTGTTCTTCGCTGTTTGCGGCTCCTCCTTCATTTCTCCCTACTGCGTTCACAGTCTTCACGTGATTACGTGGGAGGCGTGATGACGTGACACTCAACTCCTCCTCCCACGGCCATCGAACTGCCGTCCATTACAGTATATTGTGAAAAAAGAAGTTCCAGTTATGACCATTACGCGTTGAATTTCGAAATGAAACCTGCCTAACTTTTGTAAGTAAGCTGTAAGGAATCAGCCTGCCAAATTTCAGCCTTCCACCTACACGGGAAGTTGCAGAATTAGTGATGAGTCAGTCAGTCAGTCAGTCAGTGAGTCAGTGAGGGCTTTGCCTTTTATTAATTAGTATAGATCAATAAAAAATGTAGGTGCCCCATTCCAAACATATCTTCAAATATATCACACAATTATACAATATATTTGGTAAAATCAGACCAATACTAAGAGTTTATATTGACCATGCACAATCAGCCTAAATCTATACCCATTGTAAGATGCTCCTAGAGTTTGCTCCCAGAGACTGGGTTAAGCTTCTTCCACTTCCTATTCCAAATTATTGGTTCATTGGCAAGGGTGCTATGAAATTAAGGAAAGGAAGGGGCTGGTTGACTATTTGATTAAACAACCCAAACAGTGATGAGAGTTCAAAGCAGATATCCTGTCCGTCTGAGAAGTGATAAATGAAAGACCTGGTCGGACCTTTCTGATTGAACAACATCATAACTGACCCAGGAGTAGTTGTCCAAGAATGCTCGTAAACACTCCCGGAAGCAGAATGAGCAGAAGTGGAACTTTAGGTCAAACAAATGCTGGATATAGGAGTGATTGAGGAAAGTTTTAGTCCCTAGTCCAGTCTTATTGTATTGGTCCCAAATACTGATGGCAGTTAGCACTTTTGCAATGACTTATTTCAGCAAGTTTCCTGTTTTGATGCATATTTGATGTTTTGACTGCACAAACTCCTCAAGCAACTGAAAAAAAGCATGATATTTGACCACCCTTGACATGACAAAAGGGTATTGGCAAATTCCCTTCAAGAGTGCTATGGCCAACAACTCTTATAGTGCTGCCTACCAGAATGACATGGTCATCTGTTCCAGCACTTGTTAAGAACACATGTAGCAGGTTCGAGGTGTGCTCTTTACAATATATCACAGTGGCATTAAGATTATTTTGGATCAATTGAGGCCAAATAATTGCACTATGGGGTGGGAGGTAGTAAAATTCAACCACTGTGCACCATAGTTAATGCTGTACTCAACTGGCCCTGTCCACAAACCAGACCGCAAGTATAAGCATTCCTGGCATTTGAGGGGTACTGCCACACGTGTGTACCTCATATTTTCAAGAGGGCTATGCCCTTGACTGACCTGACAAACAAGAGGGCTCTTAACGTAGTGGTTGGGTGCAAAAAAATGGAAACAGGCCCTTACATCTGCACCTGTATTGTTGGATTTTTCTCTGCCTTTTATTGCCCAGGCTGACATTTTGGACACAAGTCTATGTGAAGTATTCAGCAAGACTGTTGTTTGTGTAGAACGCCACATCTTGTTGCTGAGCCAGAAACTATTGGACCTTGAAACCAGGTATGCGGCTATGGGAAGGGAAGTATTGGTGATTAAGTGAGCTATTCTTCTACCTGCATGGCCATGAAGTCACTCTAGTCATCAACCATACAACTTTATAGAGGATGACGCTGCACAAATAGTCAAACCAACATGGCACTCAATGTTTCTTGGACCTTCAGTCATTTAAATTCAAAGTCCTAGATCACCACAGTTCCCTCCATGACAATGCTGATGCGCTATCTCGGAGATATGGTCTCACAGTTCGGGCTACCTGACCCAATTGGTCTGGGCTCTTGGGTGGAAGGGCCATGTCACACACATGTGCTTAGGAGACAACGTCAAGGCTCATATAAATGTAATTACACTCCCAATCAGGGGTTGGTGCTGTTGCCTTATGCTTTTTCTCATCCTCCCTTGGCAGAAGCAGTGATTGACCATTGCATCCTGAATAATGTCACGTCAAGTTCCCAGTAACCTGAACCCACTTCTTCCAGCCCTGGCTGATGATATGTAAACACAGGCACTTGTCATTTGAGGGGACATCACTCTGAAAGTGTGGAGTATTTTTACAAGGAATTCACTGCTAAAGAGACAACTTGTACTGTGTTAATGAAATACAGAAAAAATGTCTGCATGTGTATTGTGTGTTCAGTTTCTACAAAATATTTCACTGCAGCAACCCTATTAGGTGGAATAGCACGAGGATTATAAAGATGATTCTAAATCAGTCAAGTGTGCTTTTAAAAATAAGTTAAACTTTTTAACAATTATGAAAAATATTTTAAACGATAGTTGTAGCTGCGTTTTTCCAAAGATACCAAAGTTCAGCAGCTCTAACTCAAAAAATGGGATTCAACAAAAGCCTGACGCACAGAAATGATTCCACAGACAAAATATCTTCGTTTTTAAAAGTTTAGTTAAGTTTTAAAGTAAAACAGTTCACACAAAAAAGAAAATTAAAATAGCAAAAAAGGAAAAAAATTCATGTTAAGAAAAGTTCAGTTCTAAGCTTAATCTTGTTACATCTCAAATCGTTACTATTTACTTATCATTTCTGAACTATTTCAAAATGGTCAGAAAACTGTATGCTGTATGGGTCTTTCAAGTCCCTCTTTACTAGGACCTGCTCTAAACACAACTGAACCTATTATCACACTGTTTCTCCGTTATAATAAGAAGGTTCTATCTCTTACTAACTTATAGGGGAAAGAGACTATACCATTGTCTATGACTATGGAAGAAATGTATATTCTATTCAAATTAAGCAAACATTAATATGAGTTTAACTCAAAACTTTCACTTTCCAAAATTGGCTCTTACAGTAGTGACAGGAAGAGTGTTCTCATCCAAATGTAATTCCTTTGTTTAAGGTTTAAGTTCTGCTGTTTCTATAGAATTGTGCACAATGCTGTTCTTTGAAGTATTACATTTATTTGTTCATTTCAGTTCCTAATTCTCTAATGAGTTCATCAAATCACAGATGTCTTCATTATATTTGTTTGTCAGGAGTTGCTCAGGGCCTTCAGTGGTTTCTCCTCACATCTTAACTCTTTTAGGGCTGATGTTGACTTTTCTCAAACTTCAGGGGTAGAGGTTGGTGATCACTGGTAAACTGCAAAAAACTCACCCTTATATTTTAGTTTGACTCTCTTTGCTAGAAGGAAAGTTACATAGCTTTGTTAATTTAACCTCGATTCCCTACACTTGCATTAGTAGCGAAGAGCAAACACTTGGATTTGAACCCTGGTCCAGCTGCTGGCTCTCTGCAGTTTGCTTGTTCTTCCTGTAACTGGTGTTTTTGTTTTTTTTTTTTTGTTCTCAGTCACTTTGACTTTCTGTCATCATAACAGTGAGTAGCACATTAAATCAGTGGTTTCAAATGAGCTGAGGTTGTGCCCAGTGGTGGTCTGACACTCCATCCTGTCCTGCACCCAGTGGTGCTCAGAGCCCCGCTGACACCTGTGAGCTGAACCTTCATGGATTGTGCTGGATCCAGGCATATATCAGTTATGGAGAGAGTGGCATATGGGTTGTTGCTTTACATTGCAGGAAGGAAGATTCTAACTAGAGACTAAAATGTTAAAGAAAGCTATTTTCAGTACTATAGGAGTAGATTTATAGGACATAAAAGTATCTTTCCTTTATAAAGTAAATCGTTAAGTGAAGCTGTGCTCGGGGTGGAGAGAGCAATCACTCAGCATGTACGAGTAGGGACTAGGAGGAGAAAAGAGAGAATTCTTTCTTCGTAGTTATTAAACCCTAACCTAACCTAACTATGACCCTGACCCAAACCCTAAACTTAACCAGGACACACCAAGAGCAATAAGAATTCAGGCCCCAAAACTTGAATACAACCCCACAAAAAACAAGTCCCAACATTAAACTAGATAAACTCACCATAAGGTTATCCCAAACCCTAGAACAACAGATACAACTCTTAACCTCTTAACCTAAACCATAACACACCCCAAATAACAGACCTCCAGAACCCTAAAACCCTCCCAAAATTATTTGGGATCCCATAGACCAATCAGACCTACAATAGGAACCCAGCAAAGTGAGAACAGGACAGGACAGGAGTTAGGCAGAGAAAACCAGGATACAACATGTTTTTTTTTTAATATTTGACAAAATTTGACGGGACCTCGACATAAAAATCTTTAAAAAAAAAAAACTAGAGGTGATGGTCTGTCCATCTCTGGCACCCATGAGAACCTATTTCACCCCTAGAAATCAATGTTTATAATTTATCCAAAATGTTTAAAGTTACAGAACTGGATACTTCTCTGTTACACTAATAAGCATATGACACTCAGATGGTGGGTTACAACTCACCTTTTCACGGCGACTTTGATATCTGACAACTTCTTTTTTATTTTGGGCACTGTGCGACTTTGTGAATTTGAGCTTTCAAGTTTCTCTGACATTCTATGTCACTTGATCAACTTCCTTTTGATATTTATATCACTGTTTAAACCAACAAATAGTACGTTTTTCTTTGCCTCTACTTGGTATTCGCTGAAATTCTTCTATTTACCCCCATGCTTTTGCCATTGCCTTTTCACAGAACGCTGAGCATAAAGGCTACTTATATTGATTTGCATATTCAAAGAGGTGTAATTCTGGGAGGAGTTTGGGTGCAGCAGCAGGCGCGTACACGTGCGTTACTTTTCACGCTGACCGGGATTTATGGAACGGAAGAACGTGGAAGTTGGTGAACGCACAGATTTATGCAGCTGGATTTTTTTATGCGTACGCACATTTCCGCTTTTGTCCTTACGCTATGTTTTAGTGTGAATTCTACAAACAGCGTTATGCATGAGGCCCCTGGTGTTTCTCTCTTGCTATATGGTTGTGAGACAAGGACACTATCCAGTGACCTGACCGGACTCCTTTGGTACTGTGTCTCTCTGGAAAATCCTTGGGTACCATTGGTTTGACTTTGTTTTGCTCATGGAGTCCTGAATGAGGCACATTACCTGCATTGTGAGGGAGGGTCAGTTATGGCACTACGGCCATGTGGTGTGTTTCCCCGATGGTGATCTGGCTCATAAGATCCTCATTGTTGGGGACCCGAGTGGCTGGACCAGGCCAAGGGGTCGCCTATGTAACACCTGGCTGCGGCAGTTAGAGGGTCATTTCTGGAGGGTGGGACTGGACCGCGTGTCTGCATGGGGGGTTGCACACCAGGATATCGAGTTGTTTCATCATGTAGTGGGTGCAGCAACGCACTGTACCAGTGCATGCTCCCCAACTTGACTTGACTTGACTTGTCAGTGCTGAAGGCCCACCTGAGTGCTTGTTTTTATTGTATAGCACTTGTGTAATAAACTTGCATCTTTCACCCGTCATGTTTGGTCTGTGTCACGTAACCCTTCGCAAACACCCGAGCAAGTTCATCGGAAGTAAAGCCGGCAGCTGACTAGAAGAAATAACCGGCAGTGAGAAACTTGAAGCCGACGGTCTCTGAAGCAGAAAGCACTTAAATAAACTACAGAAAACGGAGAAGATGACATCACCACTAAACGTAAGTTCCATCTGCGCTCTGCCCGTTGAGGGCACGTTTATATGTTGTGTGTCCTGCAGCATGTACAGTTCAGGTTTTCCGGCCGACATTGTAGACAGCTTCACCTGCCAAAAATGTTTAGTTAATTTAGAGTTGGTCGGGAAAATACGCGAATTGGAGGACCGCGTTAGGAATCTGATAGCGATTAGGCAAACCGAAAATTGGATCGACTCGGTTTGTTTAGACAATTCGGCTACTTCTGATTCGGCTTCAGTCTCTCCTGGCCCCACTGTAGTCAGTGCACGGCCAAAGTCAGCAGCACCAATTCAGCCACAGGGCGAGTGGGTAACAGTAAGACGGGGGTCTAAGAATCCAAAATGTAGTCCCCCGGCACCCAGGTCACCAATTCGGACCCAGAATAGATTCTCAGCACTCCGCAGCGCGCCTGTGGAAACTGAGAATAAGAAAGTGCTCATAATTGGCGATTCCATAGTGCGGAATGTTAGAATTCCAAACTATGTTAAACCAGCAGTTCATGTTAAGTGCCTCGCAGGGGCCAAGATTTCTGGCATAGAGGCCGCATTGGACCGTGTCGCCGACGATGAAGTATCTACCTTATTGCTGCATGTCGGCACTAATGATATTTATTCACAGCAATCTGAGGTATTAAAGAGGAACTTCATCTCTCTTTGCATCAAAGCTAAAAGAAAATGTCGGAATTTAGTTGTATCTGGCCCCTTACCAAGATTATATAGAGGGGATGTGATTTATAGCAGATTGCATTCCCTTCACTGCTGGCTAGAAACCTGGTGTGCAAACAAAAGCATAGCGTTTGTGAACAATTGGGATGATTTTTGGGAAAGGCCTGGATTTTTCAGAAGAGATGGTCTTCATCCTAACTGGAGGGGATCTTATGTATTATCCCAAAATATGGCAGCAAAACTGCCTGGTTGACTGATTAGAGCACCATCCAGGCCGCAGTCATGTGATCTTAAATCACAGGCTGTTGTTTATCCCACCTGTTACTTTCCTGAAGCTGTTACCCATAATCCTTGTCTTGGGGCATCCAGTAAATTTAGTCTTGATACAAACCTTAAATTAATTGATAACCAAAAAATAAGGTGTATAATTAGACCAAGGGATAAAACCAGACCCTCCACCAGGGGCATCTGTAATAGAAATTTACTACAAATTAAAACAAAAAGTATATCACCAATTCAGAAAGAAGCATACAGTTTTAAATGCTGCTTATTGAACATTCGCTCTCTTGGCACTAAAGCTGTTTTGGTAAATGATATTATATTAAGTACAAAATCTGATCTGTGTCTTCTCACCGAAACCTGGCTTAGTAAATGTGACACTGTCCCCCTAGCTGAGGCGTCACCAGATGGCTACTCGTTCCTTCATAAGTCTAGAGATTCAGGTCGAGGAGGGGGCCTTGGAATAATTCATTGTAACAAAATGCAAATCACTTCTAAAAATTTAGGCAACTTTACATCCTTTGAAGCATTCATTTTAAATATTAAAACAGATTCCAACACAATTATAGTGCTAGTCTATAGACCACCAGGGCCGTATTCATTGTTCATGTCTGAATTTAGCAACCTTTTATCTGACTTGGCTATAAATTATGATCACGTAGTACTGATGGGGGATTTTAATGTACACATTGATGTGGAAACTGACACTTTTAGCAAATGTTTTACTTATTTGTTAAATTCAGTAGGATTTTGTCAGAATGTCAAAGGTCCAACTCATAATCATAACCACACATTAGATTTAATTATAACTTACAAAGTTGAAATTCAAAATTTAATTATTACTCCATTAAATGAAGTTATTTCTGATCACTACTTAATTACATTTGATTTGGTCCTGCCCTTGCGAACACACTCCCAGATTAAAACAAAGACAGTGCGGCATCTAGATTGTAATTCTGCTTCAAAATTTATAGATACTTTGAGTAAGTCGAGTGTAATTGTGGAAAACCATTTAGATGAGCTAACATCACATTATAATGTGACCTTGAGAGATGCTCTGGACACAGTGGCTCCCCTTAAAACAAAAGTGATCAAAGCACATAGAAACTCTCCCTGGTTTAATGAAAACACTCGAGCTCTTAAATTAGAGTGTCGAAAACTGGAACGCAGATGGAGAACAACAAAGCTACAGGTCTTTCAAATTGCATGGACAGAGAGTGTTAATAAATATAAAAAAGCCCTCTTTAAAGCTCGGTCAGAATATTATTCTACATTAATAGATAGCAATAATAAAAATCCTCGGGCACTGTTTAGAACAGTGGCTAAATTAACAAATGGAAATTCAGATCAACAGTGCAAAATACCAACAGACATTAGCAGTACAGACTTTATTAACTTCTTCAATGAGAAAATTAAAAATATAAGATCCCAGATCTCTGCATCACAGTACAAACCAAATACTAATTTAGCAGACCCTGTCTCACATTGCACTCAGCACTTTAGTAATTTTAATCCTGTAACTGAGCAGCAAGTCTTAAGTTTAATTTCTAAAATGAAGCCCACTACTTGTTCCCTAGATCCAGTGCCAACAAAACTAGTAAAAAGTGCAATGGATGTTCTTGCAGCGCCTATCCTAAACATTATCAATAGTTCATTATTGCATGGCACAGTACCAGATGCACTAAAAGTGTCAGTCATTAAACCATTACTTAAAAAGTCAGACCTTGACCCACATATACTAAATAATTATAGGCCTATTTCAAATTTACCGTTTCTCTCTAAAATACTAGAAAAAGTAGTCGCCAGTCAGCTTCAGACACACCTTATGCATTACAATTTATTTGAGAAATTCCAGTCTGGTTTTCGCACTGGTCATAGTACAGAAACGGCACTAACATGGGTTGTAAATGACATTCTGATATCCTCTGATGAAGGAAACTCCACTGTAATTATGTTGTTGGACTTAAGTGCAGCATTTGACACCATCGACCATTCTATTTTACTGCACAGGCTAGAAAATGATGTTGGGCTTACAGGCACCGTGCTCGCTTGGTTTAGTTCTTACTTATCAAATCGATTCCAATATGTACAGAAATGTGCTGACAGTACTCCATCATTATACACAGAAGTTCAATATGGTGTCCCGCAGGGCTCAGTACTGGGACCTTTACTGTTTTCACTGTACATGCTTCCACTGGGATCTATCATTAGGACACATAATGTTAATTTTCACTCGTATGCAGATGACACCCAGTTATACCTTTCATTTAAATCAAATGAAGTTTCTCCAATGTGGTCTTTAATTAGTTGTGTTAGTGAATTAAAGGAGTGGATGAATAAGAACTACTTGTCTTTAAATACAGATAAAACAGAGATGTTAATTGTTGGAGGGAATGATGCTGATCACAATAATATTTTGTCATCATTTAACTCAATTGGAATCCCAGTCAATTTTACTGAATCAGCCCGCAATCTAGGAGTTATCTTTGACTCTAGCATGTCATTTAAAGCGCATATTACAAAGTTGTCCAAAACATGTTTCTTCCATCTTAAAAATGTTAGAAAATTAAGGCGCTTTTTAAATAAACAGGATTCTGAGAAACTAATTCATGCATTTATCTCTAGTAGGATTGACTACTGCAATGCGGTGTTCACTGAATGTTCAAACTGTTCTTTATACAGCCTCCAGTTAATCCAAAATGCGGCTGCGAGAATTATTACAAGAACAAGAAAATACGAACACATAACTCCAGTTCTTAAATCCTTACACTGGCTCCCGGTTAAGTTTAGGGCAGATTTCAAAATCCTTCTTTTAACATATAAATCATTAAATGGTCGAGGTCCGGCTTACTTGTCTGAACTTATCATGACTTACAAACCAGAGCGCACATTAAGATCTCAAGATGCCGGTCTGCTTATGATTCCAAGGATTAATAAAATAACAGTGGGGGGTCGAGCTTTTAGTTACAGGGCCCCTAAACTGTGGAATGGTCTGCCAGCTACTATAAGAGATGCCCCTTCGGTCTCAGCTTTTAAATCCCGGCTGAAGACTCACTACTTCAGTTTAGCATATCCTGACTAGAGCTGCTGATTAACTGTACAGACTGCATCTCTGTTGTTAGTCATTAGCACTTAAACATAAGTAACATGACAGTTATAATTGGATACTAACCCTCACTTATTCTGTTTTTCTTCTCGGTACTCAAAAGTGGCACTTGGTGCCATGGCCCACCTGCCAAGTTGTTTTGCCTGCCTAAGGAAAAGTCATCCCAGATGGAGGATCACAGGAATCGTGGGAGAGAGGGGTCCTTTCATCGGATTGGCTGGCCCAGCACTGTTTCAGCTGTGGAATGGCCAAATGGGGGAGGCAGCTTGAAGGATGAGGTCTCCAGGACTCTATACAAATACAAATCTTATTATGGGATATATCATCTACTGTTAAATTCTGCTCTGTACTTCAAAAATTTATATATATATATATTTTTTTATTTCTTACTATATTGAGAAATTGTTCTGTGTACTGTATTGTATTGTATTGACCCCCTTCTTTTGACCCCCACTGCACGCCTAATCTACCTGGAAAGGGGTCTCTCTCTGAACTGCCTTTCCCAAGGTTTCTTCCATTTTTCCCTACTAGGTTTTTTTGGGAGTTTTTCCTTGTCTTCTTAGAGAGTCAAGGCTGGGGGGCTGTCAAGAGGCAGGGCCTGTTAAAGCCCATTGCGGCACTTCCTGTGTGATTTTGGGCTATACAAAAATAAACTGTATTGTATTGTATTGTATTGTATTGTCTCTTCTCTCCTCTGATCCTGCTCAGCTCGTGATCTAATAGATGTCCAGACTGTAGGTTGGGGGCCACTCTCCAACTACAAGGGCTATCACAACCACCGCACCAGACAACCAGTGAGACAACCTGATTCTGTCTTGTGGATTGTGTACAGAGCTCAATTGTGCAAATGGTGAGGTCAGTGTATTCTTTTGATTTCCAAGAAGAGATGACAACACTCAAATGAGTGAAGTTTAACACATTTGCAGTGTTAATAAAAGACTCTAATATTGCTCTTTCAAGTTCAAGAATAAAGGACATTTGAAAGGACTTTCTGTACAACTCTACATACAAACTTTGACAAATGGTAGCAGAAATGGGGCTGCAAAGAATGGATCAAAATCAAAATGTTAGGACCTCATCAGTGTTGTCATCAGTGTTGCTGTGCGTTCGAAGCAGAATAGTAAGCACTCGGGGTCGTCCAAGGAGTCAATCACACCAGTACATCCCTGAAACAGGCAAGGGCAGGAGCGGCCGCCATAGACTCATCTTGCCCCAGTGGTAACAGGGTATGATGTGCTTCATGGGGATCCATTTGTGCAAGGACCCCATTCCTAGTACCATGTGATGTGTGATTCACTCTCTTACACCCTAAAGATGAGTCTGAGCCTCAGGGCTTCAGGAAAACCAGCTTTATTCCAATACAAAGAAGAACAGCACGGTTTTTTATTCAACTGGGAGCTAAAACTTCCCACACACAGATACAGAAAATGAGCAGGCATGGGGTTAAGTTAGAATGTTCCTTGCATCACCCATCGGGTGACAGATGTGTTACGCAGGGAGGTTGTGACCTAGCAATTGCCTCAGCGACGGACATGCAGCTCTCGCCAGAAGTGTCAATGGTGTTCTGGTGTGCAGCCCTTTTGGGAAGGGTCTCAAAAGAGCTGAGAAGTGTCAAATACCCCTTAACTTTGCCCACACTGGTGTAGAGAAAGCGACCACCCAAGCCAGGCTCAGCCAGGCACAAAAGAATGTCAGTGCTGACATCAGCAGCCTTGGGACAGTGACAAACATCAAAAGCAAACAGCTGTAAGCTAATAAACCACCGAGTGAGCCGGGCATTGACATCCTTCTATCTGTAGAGCCACTGAAGTGGGGCGTAGTCTGTCACATGGGTAAACCACACAAGTACTACTGGAGGGCCTCGACTGCCCATTTAATCAGCAGACATTCCTTCTCAATAATTGAGTGAATACGTTCCCAGGAAGCAGTTTCCTTCTGAGAAACTTGATGGGATGTTCCTCCCGATTGAAACATTGAGAAAGCCCCGACACCAATCTGAAAGCACTTGCCTCAGTCTGCAGAACAAATTCCATCAAAAAGTCTGGATTTCCCTCAGGTCTTGGCCACCTGCAGAGCGACTCTTTCTGTGATGGATAGAGAGGAGCTCGCCGCTGACAATCAATGAAGGAATCAGGTTTGAATTTGAACCTGAGTTGTCCAGTGAGATGGAAGACGAATCCTCAAGTGAAGACAGCTGGCTGACTTTACCACCCTGTCACTTGTATCGTCAACCTTCCCAAACTTGAGGACCACTTCGGATGAAGCAGTACCAGGAGGAGAGCACAATGCTGCATCAGGTGCCAGGGAAGCAGAGACTGCCACTCAGACAGAGTTTGCCTGCCTGCAGCAAGCCAATAGCAGTTTAGCCTTTGCATTCAAACAAGAACAATGTCATGGATGACTCTTACTACATGGAGAGGGAGGAGCAAAACTTTAAAACATCACACCTTTTAGTTAAGAATACCCCGGTGGTAGTGAGATATGATGTGCCTCTTGGGAACCCATTGATGCAAGGACCCCACTCCTGATACCATGTGATGCGTGAGTCACTGCCTTCCACCTGAAAGATGAGTCTGAGTCTCAGGGCTTCAGGAAAAACCAGCTCAAAAATTTTCAGAAGCCTCACTATTTATTTATTTATCTATCATATGATTGATTAGCTGTTCTGTGAGTTTGTATCATCATTTCTTTTTTATATTTTTGCATCTGTATGTATTTAAATTTCCCCTTGGGATTAATATATGGGATTCATATGTAGAGAATGTTTTTAAGATTATGTCTGAAATTTGATTGAACATACATTTTCCTTAATACATAGTTTGGCGGATGGCTGGGGCTCATGCCCAGTCGGGATGCCTGGAGGATGGAAGGACCGGGATAGGAGCAGTACCTCCTCTGGAATACGAGAAGGCAATCCGCCCTTGTGGGAGCTGGGGCTGTGGGAACAGAGCTTGGAAGCTCAAACCTGTGGGGGCCTATGGCCACCACCGGGGGGTTCATGGACATTGGCTAAGACCTGGACTGCAGCATTTCCACCACACCAGGAAGTGCTGCAGGAAGGTCATCAGGGAGCACCTGGAGCACATCTGGGTGATTATAAAAGAGGTCAATTCGCTCCATTTGGGAAGGCGAAGACAGGAGGCAGAGGACGGAGCTTGCGAGTGGAGGAGTGAAGGCAGCAGAGAAGAAGGAAAGAAAAGACTGTGAGCAATAGTACTGGTGGGTTGTGCACTGTGTGTGAGGTGCAAAGGACTGTGTAGTAAAGAATCAAAATAAAAGAGTGTGTTTGGACTTCTGTGTGTCCTGCTGTCTGTCTGTAGTCAGGCTGGTCTTCCACAAGAGTAACAAACATATCTGTAAATACACTGTGTGTAAGACATGCACAGTGTGTGTTCAGTTTGTGTTTCTTAAAGATCATGTGTGGCTTTTATGTTTCCTCTAAAAAATGAAACACAGGCTTCCCAAAGAATCCAATTTATTGGTGTCAGCACATTTAGGATGTGATGTACTCCATGCTGAAACATCTCATGCATTGTCTAACTGATTATATTGTGTTTTGCCCTCGTATGTTGCGTGTTTTATCATGGAAGGGTTTGGGGTGACCCTTTCCAACAGCATGAGATATTCTTATTCCCACACCCTGATTCTTTGTTACGTAGACCCTCACACATGTCCCCCACCTTTGATTTTCTTATTCTTGCACTCACCTGGCCTGGCAGGAGACACAGCCTGCAGACACTCACTTGACCGTGGACTATGGATTCCGACTTCACTCTGGACTGACTGCTATTGTGCTACACTTCACCTAACAGAAGACGTCTCCTCTGTTCTCTGTAACCCCAGATGGCAAGACTGAGCAAATAGTAATTCAAGCACGTGGAGCAGACAATAAACCTTTATTCAGTCATTATAGAGTTTAACATTCTTAAATGTGCCCAAAAAAGTGAAAACAAATACAAAGGTAATTGGATGTGCAAATCAGAGATACAAACTGACTATTTATGGAGCTGACACAGATGATGCAAGTCAGACACACCTAAAAGCACACTCACAGTTAAATAATACAGCAATAATAACATTACAAATTAAATTGTGTATAATACTCTGATCAATTTAAATAATATGATATAAAACATAATAAGATCACTTTACACTCTGTCATATTTGATCTTTTTATGTTTTGTTCTCTCCTTGATTTTTGCAACAACACTAGAAAGACACATTCCTAGTTTACATTAGTGCACCTGGCCAATAAAGAGAATTCTGGGAAGGGAGACACTTTCAACAACTTCGGCAGTGGAGCGGATTGTGTAACCTGCGACTCGTCAGCCTGTGGTTAGGGGAAAAGAAGAGACATCAAGGGAATAAATAAAAGAAAGCTCAGTGCAAACTGGAGAAACCTGAGACGAGAACTGACACCAGAGAGCAAAGTCAAGGAATTAAACAGCAAAATGACTTCAGCTGTGTGTGTTTATATAATGGCATTTCACCTGAACAGACATCAGCTGCTGTGTCGGTTGGCCTTGTAGTTTGTAATTTGTCTGTATGCCCTGCCACATACGACGTGTGTCTCTGGTGTTGCTGAAGTGTTTGTTAATTCTCTGCACGTATGGCCACTTAGCTCTCCTTATAGCGCGAGACAGGTTGGCTCTGGTCACCCTGAAGGCGGCCTTGTCTCCAGATCTGAAGGCTGCATTTCTGATCTTGAGCATCTTTTGCACTTCTCTCATCATCCAGGGCTTTTGGTTGGCTCTTGTGGTAACATCCTTGGTAACAGTAACATCCTCTATGCATTTGGAGATGTAGCCAGTCACAGAGTCTGTGTACTCCTGCAGACTGATGGAGTCAACATCAATAGCAGCCTCCCTGAAAATGTCCCAGTCTGTCAATTTGAAGCAGTCTTGGAAAGCTGAAACAGCAACAACCTTCCACACTCTGATGTTCTTGCAGGCTGCGAGAAAAGCAACACCTCCCTCCACTGACCAGGTACTCTGTCTCTCCATAATTGACGTGAAGAGGATTCTATCCAGAGTCAATACATGCAAGGATGCAAGCTGACAACATACCTGGTTGTGTGCTCAAAGAATGTGCCTGTCAACTGGCTGGTGTCCTCACAGACATCTTCAACACATCTCTGAGCCAGTCGTCAGTCCCAGCATGCTTCAAGTCGACCACCAACATACCAGTGCCGAAGAAGTCATCAATGACATGCTTGAATGACTACCGACCAGTTGCACTCACGCCAATCATAATGAAGTGCTTCGAAAGGTTAGTCATGTCACATATAAAGACTAATCTCCCTGCCTTCATTGATCCTCTTCAGTTTGCATACCGCTCAAACAGGTCAACTGAGGATGCCATATGCTCTGCCCTTCACCTCTCCCTGACACATCTGGATAAAAAAGACACATATGTCAGGATGCTATTCATAGACTTTAGCTCCACCTTCAACACAATCATCCCTCAAAAGCTGGTCATAAAACTGAGCAGGTTGGGCCTGAACACCACCCTCTGCAATTGGATCCTGGACTTCTTGACAGAGAGGCCCCAGTCAGTTCAGTGGGCTGCAACACTTCCAGCATCATCACACTGAGCACTGGAGCGCCACAGGGCTGCATGCTTAGTCCACTGCTCTTCACTCTGCTGATTCACGACTGCACAGCCAGACACAACACCAACCACGTCATCAAGTTTGCGGATGATACAACAGTGCTGGGACTGATAAGCAGGGATGATGAAACAGCATACAGAGATGAGGTGGAACGGCTGTCTGCAAAGTGTGAAGACAATAATCTATCTCTCAATGTCAACAAGACAAAAGAGATTATCGTGGACTTCAGAAAATCACATCCTGCCCATATCCCACTCAGCATCAACAGTTTAGATGTGGAGAATGTTAGAAGTACCAAGTTCCTTGGTGTGCACATTACTAAGGAACTTATGTGGACACATAACACCTCATCACTAATCAAGAAAGCACAGCAGAGACTACACTTCATGAGGCGGCTGAAGCAAGCAAGTCTTCCCTCTTCCATCCTCACCATGTTCTACAGAGGCGCCATCGAGAGTGTTCTGACCAGCTGCATCACTGTCTGGTATGGCAACTGCAACATATCCGACCGCAAGCGCCTGCAAAGGATAGTGAAGACAGCAGAGTACATTATTGGGGTGCCTCTACCTTCACTACAGGACATATTTTAAAAATACAGTGTCCGCAAAGCCTGTGCAGGACCCCTTACACCCCTCACATGGACTTTTCACACTTCTGCCATCCAAGAGAAGATACTGCAGCATCAGAGCCAGATCTGCCAGGCTGCAGGAGAGTTTTTACCCCCAAGCTGTCAGACTCCTTAACACCAGGCTTCCCCCTGGGATCTTCCACACGGCCTCAACCACCTCTAGAAACAGAACTTTTATACATGTGAGCCACTGTCCTGCAAAGACGAGTGTGCAGGTAGAGAAGAACTGAAAATCTCATACTGACCTTGAAGGATTCGACACTCTTGATATCCTTCTGCTGTGAAACATTCTGACCTGTCATTGTTTACACGTCTTAAACAACTATTATCATACACTGATCAATTCTGTATTGTCTATATCTATTATTTATTACTTATTTATTATATTACATATCTATTGACTATATTTATGTATCTACTGTAGATTACAAATGCCATACATTGCATCAATGTTCATATTGCAAACTACACTTCGATATTGTTGCTACTTCTTTGCCTTGTCTTTGCACAATGTCTTGTCTTGTTTGTGTTTTAATTTTAAATTTTAATTTTAATTCTATTTTTCATTTATCATTTGCACTTACACTGTGGACTTTGAGCTTCACAATTTTGTCTATCTGTATACTTGTATATGGTTGAGATGACAATAAAGTTCACTTTGACTTTGACTTCAATGACAGCTACAGAAACCTGAGAGCAGAACTTGACATCAGAGAGAAAAGGAAAGGTGATGTGCATCCCACTGACGAGTATTCACAGTCATCACCAATACCATCGCTCGGTCGAATTCATTAACTGCATCAAAATAGTCCTCAGGATTTGTATATCTTGTGATGACCTGTATTACATGGAGGTTGCAATCTCTGCATCATTTTCCATGGTGCATTAGAATTCACTCTGTGTCAATTCTTCTGAGATACAAATGAAGGCAAAGAGTCAAAGCAGCTGCGACTCATCCCAAAGAGCACAGAATCTTCCAAGGACCTGCTCCATAACCATTCATCATTGACAAGGCCCCTCACTTTTGCAGCCTCTTTGAATGATCCATCTCATGAGTTCTAGTAAGATTTGGGGCTCCCCTGTCCCAATGACTTCACACCCCCTGATGTTGAACATCACTCTGTAGTCTGGCTCTGGTTCTTTTTGGTGTCTCCTGGGCCCGCACTGCTACAATGGCCATAGTATTCTTATGATTTCATTCTCCATGTTCCTCTGGGGTTTCTACTGCCTGAGTATTGTGTGTGCACAGACATCCTGAATACTTTGCACATTCACATCCTCAGACAATTCATCATCCCTGGTCTTAATTTCTTTTGCCCCAGACTTCCTTAGCTTTGGGTTTTTCACGCTGTCTCAACATACATTTATGCATTTGATCCCTTTACATTATGGAAGCTTATTGCTTTTGAGATACAACTGCCTGTTTCTGTCCATCTAGCAGTTACTCTCTGTTTGACATATTAGTTGTTAATATTTGAAGTGCACCATCTATTGGAATGTGTTTTTGTGATTCAGGTAGGAAGAATGTGCACTTCATTTTTCATTTCAACAAATGGTGCATCACAAGCATTAGCACTATCTTTACGAATCCCATACCAAATATCTTTTGACAGAGACAGAGCAACCTGACAGACAAAGAGATACACAGAAAGACAGACAGACACTTCATATGTCTCTGTTATAAGTCATTTAGAATGACACATGTGATTAATTGTATTCCTACAAATGCTTGTAAAACACCATAAGTTGGAATGACAGAGACATGACAACCAGACAGACACACAGATATGCAGACACACAGAATCTTTTCCCTTTATTAAGGTGGATGAGCTGATTTCTGTCCATCTTGCAGTTACTCTCTGTTGGTTGTATTCAGTGTTAACGTTTACAGTGCTGTGTGTCTGCCCCATTGCTATG